>NC_133608.1:335159-376413 GCF_964106895.1 Numenius arquata
CCCAGACACCAGGGAACCCCTCGAGGTGCCACCACCCACCCTGGGGACAGAAACAGGGGGTTCCCCCAGCCCCGTGACACCCCAAAAGGGACATGGGGGGCAGCGTTAGGGACGGGGGGGACCCCTGGGCTTGCACCCACCCCCCCTAGCACCCAAAGGTGCCACCACCCACCGTGGGGACCCCTCCCTCAGACACCAGGGATGGGGGAACCCCTTGAGGTGCCACCACCCGCCCTGGGGACAGAAACAGGGGGTTCCCCCAGCCCCGTGACACCCCAAAAGGGACACGGGGGGGTGTTAGTGACAGGAGGGGACCCCTGGACTCACCCCCACCCCACCCAGCACCCAAGGGTGCCACCACCCACCCTGGGCCCCCCCTCCCCCAGACACCAGGGAACCCCTCGAGGTGCCACCACCCGCCCCTGGGGACAGGGGGTTCCCCCAGCCCCGTGACACCCCAAAAGGGACATGGGGGGCAGCGTTAGAGACGGGGGACACACACACACCCCTGGACTCATCCCCACCCAGCACCCAAAGGTGCCACCGCCCACCCTGGGCCCCCCCCCCCCCAGACACCAGGGAACCCCTTGAGGTGCCACCACCCGCCCCTGGGGACAGGGGGTTCCCCCAGCCCCATGACACCCCAAAAGGGACACGGGGGGGTGTTAGTGACAGGAGGGGACCCCTGGACTCACCCCCACCCCACCCAGCACCCAAGGGTGCCACCACCCACCCTGGGCCCCCCCCCGCCCAGACACCAGGGAACCCCTTGAGGTGCCACCACCCGCCCCTGGGGACAGGGGGTTCCCCCAGCCCCGTGACACCCCAAAAGGGACACGGGGGGGTGTTAGTGACAGGAGGGGACCCCTGGACTCACCCCCACCCCACCCAGCACCCAAGGGTGCCACCACCCACCCTGGGCCCCCCCCCCCCAGACACCAGGGAACCCCTCGAGGTGCCACCACCCGCCTCCGAGGACAGGGACAGGGGGTTCCCCCAGCCCTGTGACACCCCAAAAGGGACACAGGGGGTGCATTAGGGATGGGGGTGGACACCCCTGGACTCACCCCTACTCCCACCCAGCACCCAAGGGTGCCACCACCTGCCCTGGGGACACCCCCTCAGACACCAGGGATGGGGGAACCCCTTGAGGTGCCACCACCTGCCCCTGGGGACAGGGGGTTCCCGCAGCCCCGTGACGCCCCAAAAGGGACATGGGGGGCAGCGTTAGGGACGGGGGGGCCCCTGGACTCACCCCCACCCAGCACCCAAAGGTGCCACCACCCACCCTGGGCCCCCCCCCAGACACCAGGGAACCCCTCGAGGTGCCACCACCCACCCTGGGGACAGAGACAGGGGGTTCCCCCAGCCCCGTGACACCCCAAAAGGGACACGGGGGGGTGTTAGTGACAGGAGAGGACCCCTGGACTCACCCCCACCCCACCCAGCACCCAAAGGTGCCACCACCCACCCTGGGGACACCCCCTCAGACACCAGGGATGGGGGAACCCCTTGAGGTGCCACCACCCGCCCCTGGGGACAGGGGGTTCCCCCAGCCCCGTGATGCCCCAAAAGGGACATGGGGGGGGTGCGATAGGGACGGGGGGACACACACACACCCCCAGACACCCCTGGGCTCACCCCCACTCCCCCCAGCACCCAAGGGTGCCCCTACCTTCCCCGCCGGCCCCCAGCCCCCACGTTTGTCCCTGCCCGGCCTGGGTGGCCTCGACGTTGCCATACATTGTCCCCTCGGCGCCCAAGAGTTGTCCCCAACGAGTGTCCCCGCTGATAAAGGCCACGGGAAGCGGGTGACAACCGGGGGGTGGGGGTGGCACCGGATGCACCGGGGGGGGGGGATGGGCCTGGAAGGGTCCATCCCCCCCCCCCCCATCACCCAGGGGCTCCCTGGCTGCACCCCAAAGCTTGGCTGGAGGTGGCACCACTGGTGACAGTCCCCAAGGGGTGCTGGCGAAGCCACCGGTGTCCCTGGAGTGGAGGGGGGGGGGACAGCACAGGGGGGGCCACCTCCATGGGGGGGGGGGGGCATGGGGGCGGGGGGAGGGGCGTGTGGGGAGCAAGGGATGGGTGGCCACAAGCCAGGGGTGTCCCCGTGGCAATGTCCCCACGCCCAAGGTGTCCCTGTGCCCAAGGTGTCCCCCATCTCCAAGGTGTCCCCATGTCCAGGGTGCCTGGGGTGTCCCCATTGTCCCCATGTCCAGGGTGTCCCCATTGTCCCCATGCCTGAGGTGTCCCCATGGCAGCATCTGGGGTGTCCCATTGTCTCCATGCCTGGGGTGTCCCCATGTCCAAGGTGTCCCCATGGCAGTGCCCATGGTGTCACCGTCACCAGGGTGTCCCCATGTCCAAGGGATCCCCATGGCAGTGTCCAGCGTGTCCCCAAGCCAGGGGTGTCCCCGTTGATCCCCACGCCCAGGGCGTCCCCATGTCTGGGGTGTCCCCATTGTCCCCCGAGGCCGGCTGTCCCCAGGGTAGTTGTCCCCAAGCCGAGTGTCCCCAAAGGAGGTGTCCCCGAGGGGGGTGTCCCCACGGCTGGTGTCCCCAAGGGAGGTGTCCCCAAGGGGGGTGTCCCCAAGCTGACTGTCCCCAAGCCAGGTGTCCCCGAGGGGGGTGTCCCCACGGCTGGTGTCCCCAAGGGAGGTGTCCCCGAGGGGGGTGTCCCCAAGCTGACTGTCCCCAAGCCGGGTGTTCCCGAGGGGGGTGTCCCCACAGCTGGGTCCCCAAGGGAGGTGTTCCCGAGGGGGGTGTCCCCACAGCTGGTGTCCCCAGGTCGGGTGTCCCCGAGCCGGTTGTCCCCAAGCTGACTGTCCCCAAGCCAGGTGTCCCCGAGGGGGGTGTCCCCACGGCTGGTGTCCCCGAGCCGGGTGTCCCCAAGCCACGCAGGAAGGGGGGGGTGCTATCAGCACCCACCAGCCCCGGCCACTGCCGGCACCCGCTTATCGTGTCCGGGGGGGGGGGGCGGGGAGGGGGGGTGACACGGATGGGGGGGCACCGGGGGGGACGACGGGTGACCCGTGGGGTGGCCGGGTGTCCCCTCATGGCGACAGTTGTCCCGTGGTGGTGCCGGGTGTCCCCACCACCCCCCACCCTCACAGGCCCCCCCCCCCTCCTGTCCCCAGATGACACACACACACACACCCCCCCCGTCCCCACAGGGGGGTCCCCTCACCACGGGGGGGGGCAGGGGGGACTGGGACCCCGGGGGGGGATGGGGATCAAACTGGGGGGGACACTGGGACCGAGGGATGAGTATGGGGGGGTCGGAGGGGGTGGCTTTTGGTGGCGTGTCCTGTCCCCCCCCCCCCCCCCAGTGCCAGCCCCTGGTTTTGAAGCCTTTACTCCCCCCCCCTCACCCCCAGCACCCACCCCGGACGGTCACCGCCGGCTTAATTTTAATTAATAATAATTAAGCAAATAAACGGCCGGATTCAGTTTAAATTAATAATAATTAAAAAAAAAAAAAAAAAAAAAAGGAAAAATGAAAATATACAGCAGTCGTTCCCCCCTCCCCCCTTGGCCTTGGAGGGGGGGGGTTGGGTCAGTGCAACAGTGCGGGGGGGGGGGACAACGACGGGGGGGGAGAAATGGGGGTCCCCGGAGCCCCCTCCCCAGTGTCACCCCCAGCCTGGGGACGAGTGGGGACAAAGTGCCGTGGGGCCAGGCCCCCCCCTCTCCCCCCCACCCTGGGTGGGGAAGCGGTGGCAGAAATGGGGGGGGGAGAGGGAAGGGACACCCCTCCGTTCCCCCCCCACGCCCCCCCGGGGCATGGGGGTGGCCTCGGCTCCTGGTTGGGGGTCAGGTGTGGGGTGTGGGGGGGTCCCGGGGGGGGCGGTGGCGCAGGGTCTTCTCTTCCTCCTGGGGAGAGAGGGGACACGTTGGGGATGCTGGGAGGGGGGGACATGTTGGGGAGACTGGGAGGGGGGACACGCAGGAGACGTGGGGGACACGTGGGGGACATTGGGATGGAGACACTGGGACGGGGACATACTGGGGACACTGGGAGGGGGACACTGGGATGGGGACATACTGGGGAGACTGGGAGGGGGACATGTGGGAGACACGTGGGGGACACTGGGAGGGGGACATGTGGGGGACACTGGAGCACCCACACATGGGGTCAGGACACCCTTGGGAGCCCCCAAACCCAGGTGAACCCCATTTTGAAGGGTCTCCACGACCATGTCCAGGATCAGGGCACCCTCAGGAGCCCCCCAACCCAGAAGCATCCCACTTTGGTGGGTCTCCATGACCACGTATGGAGTCAGGGCACCCTTGGGACCCCCCCCCCCCCCCCCAAAACCCAGGGGGACACCCCATTTAGGAGGTTCTCCATGGTCCCATACCCCCACCCACAGGATCAGGGCACCCTCAGGAGCTCCCTAACCCAGGAGCACCCCATTTTGAAGGGTCTCCATGACCATGTCCCAGGATCAAGGCACACTTGGGAGCCCCCAAACCCAGGTGAACCCCATTTTGAAGGGTCTCCATGACCACGTCCAGGATCAGGGCACCCTCAGGAGCCCCCTAACCCAGAAGCATCCCACTTTGGTGGGTCTCCATGACCATGTCCAGGATCAGGGCACCCTCAGGAGCCCCCCAACCCAGAAGCATCCCACTTTGGTGGGTCTCCATGACCATGTCCAGGATCAGGGCACCCTCAGGAGCCCCCTAACCCAGGAGCACCCCATTTTGAAGGGTCTCCATGACCACGTCCAGGATCAGGGCACCCTCAGGAGCCCCCCAACCCAGAAGCATCCCACTTTGGTGGGTCTCCATGACCATGTCCAGGATCAGGGCACCCTCAGGAGCCCCCTAACCCAGGAGCACCCCATTTTGAAGGGTCTCCATGACCACGTCCAGGATCAGGGCACCCTCAGGAGCCCCCCAACCCAGAAGCATCCCACTTTGGTGGGTCTCCATGACCATGTCCAGGATCAGGGCACCCTCAGGAGCCCCCTAACCCAGGAGCACCCCATTTTGAATGGTCTCCATGACCATGTCCAGGACCAGGGCACCCTCAGGAGCCCCCCAACCCAGAAGCATCCCACTTTGGTGGGTCTCCATGACCATGTCCAGGATCAGGGCACCCTCAGGAGCCCCCTAACCCAGGAGCACCCCATTTTGAAGGGTCTCCATGACCATGTCCAGGACCAGGGCACCCTCAGGAGCCCCCCAACCCAGAAGCATCCCACTTTAGTGGGTCTCCATGACCATGCATGGAGTCAGGGCACCCTTGGGACCCCCCCCAAACCCAGGTGCACCCCGTTTTGGAGGTTCTCCATGGCCAGGGGGACACTCACGGCCTCCAAGGCGCCGGCGCTGCCCCACTCGGCCGGGGCGAAGGCGTCCTCCTCACCCCGCGCTGGCTCCGGCCCCTCGTCCTCGTACTCCGTGAGGTAGTCGGACTCCTCTGGGATGGGGGTGGGAGGGGGACACAGTCAGGCCCCATCTATGGGTCTGGCCCCACACGGTGGGACCCCCCCCAACCACCCCCCCCATACCCCCCCCCAGCTCACCGTCCCCGTAGCCGTCGGATAGGTAGGGCTTGGCGGGCTCGATGCGGGACACGATCTCTGCCAGGTCGGTGAAGCCGGCGCTGGGACACGTGAGGACCTACGGGAGGGGACAAAAAAAAAAGAGGGGGGACATCCCTCAAGTAGCTCTCCCCTCCCCCCCACCCCCCCCCCCCAATATGGGAGAGGGGTGAGGATGGGGGGAGGGGGCAGCAGGGGACACAGGGAGGGGGACAAAAGGGGTTGGGGGGACAGGAGAGGGAGCAAGGGGATGGGATGGACCAAGGGGACAGGAGATGGACCAAAGGGACAAAGGATGGTGGAGGGGACAGGAGGACATCAGTGAGGGACAGGAGATGGAAGAAGGAGGGGACAAGGATGGTGGAGGGGACAGGAGATGGACCAAGGAGGGGACAGGAGGACACCGGTGAGGGACAGAAGATGGACCAAGGAGGGGACAAGGATGGTTTGGGGCACAGGAGATGGACCAAAGGGACAGGAGATGGACCAAGGAAGGGACAGGAGGACACCGGTGAGGGACAGGAGATGGACGAGGGGGACAGGAGATGGAGTAAGGGGACAAAAGGACGATGGGGATTGGGACAGGAGATGGACCAAGGAGGGGACAGGAGGACACCGGTGAGGGACAGAAGATGGACCAAGCAGGGGACAAGGATAGTGGGGGGGAACAGGAGATGGACCAGGGTGGAGGGCACAGGAGGTCACTAGTGAGGGACAGGAGATGGACCAAGGTGACAGGAGATGGACCAAGGAGGGGATGGGAGATGTCCCCAGGCAGCCACCACCCCCCCGGGTCCCCAGTGTCCCCCCCTGCTCACGTCCATGCGTTTGCTCTCGTAGAAGTCGGCCGAGCGTCGGTCCTTCACCATCTTCTCAATGATGTCACCGCGGCTCCAGCCCTCAAAGACCACCTTGCCGTGTTGGTAGCCCACGTCCTGCAGGGAGAGTGGCCACGGTCCATCGGTGGCCCGGTCAATGGGCTGGGGCACCCCAAATGACCACCCGGGCAACCAACTGATGGGTAGGACACCCCAACTGCTGGCCAAGGTACGCCATTGATGGCTGGACCACCCAACTGCTGGCCAAGGTACCCCAAGTGATGACTGGGATCTTCAACCTAGTCAAGACACCCCAAACAATGGCCAAAGGTAGCCCATTGATGGCTTGAGCACCCAACTGATGGCCAGGTCACCCCACCAATGGCCGGGTCACCCCACCAATGGCCGGGTCACCACAACCAATGGACCACAGCACCCCTCAATGGTGGCTGGGGCACCCAGTCAACTGCTGGTTGACTCTACCTGATGGCCAGGAGGTCCTGTTAATGGCCTGGCCACCCAACTGATGCAAAGGGCACCCCAACCCACATCTAGGGCACCCCATTAGTGGCCAGGAAACCCCAATCAATGGCCAGGAGACTACAACCAATGGCCAGGAGACCCCAATCAATGGTCAGGAAACCCCAACCAATGGCTGGAGAACCTCAACCCACAGCTTGGAGCACCTCACTGATGGCCCGAGGCCCTCTTAAAGATGGTCCAAGGCCACTCCACTGGCCTCCCTGTCCCCCACCCCAGACCCCCCAGCTCACGTAGATCTCGTCGAACTTGCGGAAGTCCATGGTCTTGAAGCGGTCGATGGGTGGGCGAATGTACTCGCAGTAGGAGCTGGACTTCACCACCTCCAGTTGCCGGACACAGGACACGTAGGCCAAGCGGGACTGGATCTCGGCCATGTCAGGCACCTGGGGAGGGACGAGGTGGCTTCAGCAACCTCCTGCCCCGTGTCCCACATCTCACCAGCGTCATCCCACCACCACCACCACCACCACCGGTCAAGTCCTCAACCTTGACTTTTTCAGCCCAAGGGTTGAGACGTTTCCAGAGGAGCCACCAGCCGGACAGGCTGTCCCCGTAGTTACAGAGGTCGGTCTCGTCCTGGCTGCCCACGTCGATGGCGATCACCGTCTTGGCCCCCATGTTGCGGGCGATGTCGGCTGTGGGGTGGGAAGGGGGAGAAGGTGGGTCACCGACGTCACCGGTTTCCACCCATTTGAGGTAGGAAGCGGGGCTGGGAGGGAGGGATTGTCCCTGAGCCTGGGCTGGATGGCAAAAGCCATGCTGGGGCTTGGTGGTGGGATGTCCCATACTGGGGGGGAAGGAGTTGTTGGGGGACAAGAGCCCAGCAGCAGTGACACGACCCGGTGTTGGGGACGATGGGAGGGCACAGGCAAGTTGCAGCATCTGTGGTGGGATGTGAAGGAGCGTGGAGATGCCCCAGGAGGACACCAGGAGGTGATGTGAGGTGGATGGAGACAGCCTTCACGTGGAGGAGGATGGAGACGTTCCAGGAGGACACCAGGAAATGATGTGAAGTGGATGGAGACAGTTTGCACATGGAGGAGGATGGAGAGGCCCAAAGAGGACACCTGGTGCTGAGGACATCAAGAGATGATGATGGGACATGGAGGAAGGTGGTTCTCACATGGAGATGCTCCAGAAAGACAGTCGGTGCCGATGACACCAGGAGACGATGTGAGGTGGATGGAGACGGCCTTCACGTGGAGGAGGATGGAGATGCTCCAGGAGGACACTAGGAGATGATGTCAGGTGGATGGAGAGGGCCTGCACGTGGAGGAGAATGGTGATGCCCCAGGAGGACACCTGGTTCTGAGGACATCAAGAGATGATGATGCTACATGGCAGAAGGTGGTTTGCACATGGAGGAGGATGGAGATGCTCCAGGAGGACACTGTCCTGAGGACATCAAGAGATGATGTGAGGTGGATGGAGACAGCTCGCAGGTGGAGGAGGATGGAAATCCTCCAGGAGGACACCTGGTACTGAGGACACCAGGAAGTGACACAGACTGGAGGAAGGAGGTTTCCATATGAAGGACCGTGGAGATGTTCTGGGGGGGACACCAAGAGACGGTTTGAGATGCACCGAGGAGCATGGAGGCCACCTGGTGGCAAGGCCACCAAGAGGTAGTTTGAGATGACAGGAGGTAGCTTGAATATAAATGAGGCTGGAGATGCCCCAGAAGACAATTCAGTGCTGAGGGCACCAGGAGAAGATGAGGCAGGATGGACAAAGGTGGCTTGGACACGGAGGTGCCCCAGGAAGGCACCCAGGGCCACCAAGAGATGATGTGAGACACAGGGAGGTGTCTTGCAGGTGAAGGAGGATGGAGAGGCCCAAGGAGGACACCTGGAGCTGAGAACATCAAGAGAGGATGGTGTGAGATGGACCAAGGTGGTTTGTACGTGGTGAACCATGAAGATGCCACAGGAGGACACCCAATGCCAAGGACACCAGGAGAGGATGATGCAGGATGGAAGAAGGTGGTTGGAATCCAAGGAGCACGCTGAGGACACCAAGTGATGACACAAGATGGATGGACAATTCTCGCACGTGGAAGAGGATGAAGGTGCCTTGATGGTGCCTTCAGAGGACGCCCAACCTTGAAGGCATCAAGAGATGACCCAAGATGGATGGACACGTTTTGGCACAGGAAAGAGGATGAAGGTGCCTTTAGAGGACGCTCAACACCGAAGACACCAAGAGATGACCCAAGATGGATGGACAAGTTTTGGCACGTGGAAGAGGATGAAGATGCCTTCAGAGGACGCCCAACACCGAAGACACCAAGAAGATGCAGAACCCCCAAGCAAGACGTCCTAAATCCAACCTCAACACCTCCAGCCGTTGAGAACGCACCTCACGGTGGCCACGCAGCCCCCACCCAACCGCCTGCCACCGTCCTCAGAAGGGGAAACAGTTGGGTGGTGGCCTTGAGGGCCTGGAGCTGCTACTTGCCTGGCAGGTTGTTGATGTAACCACCGTCCATCAGTAAGTTGCCGTCCTTGGGGTCGCAGAGGGGGGGTAGGTAGCCAGAAAGGGTCATGCTGGCTCGCACGTACCGCCAGAGCGAGCCTGCGCCGGGGCGGGAACAAACTCAATGAGCACCATCTACCCCCCCAAAAAAAACCCACACGCCCCCCCGGGGGTGGTGGGGTGGGGTGGGGTGGGGTGGGCTGCCCCTCGCCCCTTCCCGGGGCCGTCTGCACCCCCCGGAAGCCCATGGAGGGCAACCACGGGTGGCAGAGGAACCCCGTGGCCCGTCCTGATGGTCGGCAAAGCTCAGGTGGCTCAACTTGGGATGGGAGGTGGGTTGGGGGAGGTGGGTTTTGAGGGTGTTGGGTTGGGGGGGGTGTGTGTGTGTGTGTCTCTTTCTGAGGGAAGGGGGGGGGACGGACACACACATGGTGGCCCCCCCGGCGAGCGAGATGCTGACCTGGGACATTGTTAACATAGCAGCCGTCCACTAGCCAGTGGCTGTCCTTGGGGTCGCAGAGCGGTGGCAGGTAAGGGGTGTAAGACGCACTGGCTCGGACGTAGCGCCAAAGGCTACCTGCCGAAGGGGGAGAGGGACACGGTCACGGCCACCACCACCACCACGGTGGGGTGGGATAGGGTGGGGTGGGAGGGGAAGACATGGGTGGGAGAGAAGAAGACATGCACCCCCAGCAACCGCTGGTGGGCCACCGAGGAGGTTTGGAGGCCCCAAAAAGCACCTCGGCCACGTCGGGATGGGGAAGGGAAGGTGGGGGAGATGCTCCCCAGAAGGTTAGGGCTGGTGAGCAGGGGTTAGTTGGGGTTAGAAGGAGGAGGAGGAGGAGGAGGAGGAGGCAGAGCGAGAGCCAGGCCACTTTTACAAGCCACCGCGTGCGTCCCCCCGTGGACGGCTCAATGTCCCAGGTGAGCTCCAGGACACTGGGCAAGGAGGAGGGGCAGCCACCACGACGTCTCTACCACCACAACGTCCCCACCACCAAGTCCCCACCACCGCATCATCTCCACAACCATCAAGTCTCCACCGCCACCACGACATCTCCACCACCACATGGTCCCCACCACCACCACCACGTGGTCTCCACCACCACCACTGCATCTTCTCTCCCACCATGTGGTCTCCACCACCATGTGGTCCCCACCACTGCCACCGCGTCCCCGTGCTCCACATGCCGTGAGCGTGGGTTACTGGGGTTAGTGGTCAGCAGACAGGTTAAGAGAGGACACGCATGCTCGGGGCAGGGGGGGTGAGATGTGGCTCCACACCCCGGTTCTGCCCCCCGAACCCCATCGAGGACCCCCATGGGGACCTGAGGCCGGTCACCAGCATCAGGTGACTTCTGGGAAGCCACCACAACCTGGACTCACCACGAGCCCTCCAAGACCCTTCCATGCCGTGCCAAGACACATCCTCCCCGTGGCATGTGGCCAACCTTCCCCCATGGGGCAGCCGGCACCGTTTTGGGGTGACCTCTGAGGAGTGTCCCCACAAGGAGGGGACACGGGGGACACCAGGAGGGGACACGGTGGCACTGGAGAGCTTCCCCGGCTCCTCGGGGAGCTCTTACCGTCCGTGTGCACCCGCATGGCCGAGGCCGTGATGTCCGTGGTGACATTGAAGTAGGGCAGCCAAAGGTCCTGGGGGGGGGACAAGACAGGGGTGGGTGACACCCTGGGGACGGTGGGGGGGGGGGTGGGGAGGTGGTTGGACCCCCCACCCCACCGTGGGTGGGTGTAAGATGGGGGCTGGGGGGGGGGGGCAGGTCCACCTCGATCTGCTTGTCCTGGAAAACCTTGTTGATGCTAGCGTTGAAGGCGGAGCCCGAGAACATGGAGGTGATGGGGTAGGTGAGGTCCAGAACGGTCTTGAAGGTCGAGTTCATGCACTGGAGGAGGAGGAGAAAGAGGAGGAGGAGGAGGAGGGGGGAGAGAAAAAGAAGAAGGAGAGAAGGAGGAGGAGAAGGAGAAGAAGGAGAAGGAGAAGGAGAAGGAGAAGGAGAAGGAGAAGGAGAAGGATGAAGATGAATAAGGACAGAAGGAGGAGGAGAAGAAGAAGAAGAAGGAGGAGGAGGAGGAGGAAGAGAAGGAGGAGGAGGAGGAGGAAGAGAAGGAGGAGGAGAGAAGGAGGAGGAGGATGAATAAGGAGAGAAGGAGGAGGAGAAGGACGAGAAGGAGGAGGAGGAGGGGAGAAGGAGAAAGGAGGATGAAGATGAATAAGGAGAGAAGGATGAGGAGGAGGAGAAGAAGCATGAGGAGGAGGAGGAGAGAAGGAGGATGAAGATGAATAAGGAGAGAAGGATGAGGAGGAGAAGAAGAAGGAGGAGGAGGAGGAGAAGAAGGAGGAAGAGAGAAGGAGGATGAGGATGAATAAGAAGAGGAGAAGGAGAAGACAGGAGGAGGAAGAAGGAGGAGGAAAACGGATTAATAATGAGAGAAGGAGGAGGAGGAGGAGAAATAAAGGAGGAGGACGAGGTGAGAAGAAGGAGAAGGGGGAGGAGATAAAGGAGGAGACAAAGGAGATGAAGGAGGAGGAAGAGGAGGTAAAGGAGAACAAGAAGGAGGAGGAGATGAAGGGGAAGGAGAAGGAGGAGGAGGAGGAGGAGGAGAAGGAGGAGGAGAAGGAGAAAAGGAGAGAAGGTGAAAGAGGAAGAGGAAGAAGAAAGAGGATGAAAAAAAGAAGGAAGAGAGAAGGAGGAAGGGGAGGAGACAAGGAGAAGGAGGAAGAAGAAGAAGAGGAAGAAGGAGGAAGATGGAGGAGGAAGGAGGTGCTTTAGAAACACCTCAGGCGGGGTTGGCCACGGGGAGGACAGTTGCCGGTGACAGCGTCCTCCCAGAAGAAGGCCGGGGAGGGTGGGGGTCAGAGCCGTGGTCAGCGTTGGGGGGGTCCCTGGGGCACCCACCTTGGCCCACTCTCGCGCCCGCTGCTTGGTGCGGACGGCACTGCGCTCCTCGGCGTAGAGCGCCCCAATGAAGGCCCCGATGGAGGTGCCCCCCACCAGGTCGATGGGGATCCCCGACTCCTCCATGGCCTTGATCACCCCGATGTGGGAACAACCCCTGGTGGGATGGAGAAGAAGAAGATGGATGAAACTAGGACCTTCAACCCACAGGTGAAGGTCCTACCATGGCGTGGGGCACCCACCTGGCTCCGCCGCCCCCCAGGACGAGGGCGATGGTGTTGCCGGTGAGGACACGGGCCAACCGGGAGAAGTCACTGTGCCGGTCGGCATTCTTCTCAAACACCTTCTCGTACATCTCCCGCTGGGGATGGGATGGGCCATGGGTGGGTGATGATGACGACGGTGGACCACCAACGTCACCCAGGGAGTAGCAGGGTGACCGATTATGACAGTGGTGGACCACCAAGGTCACCCCAGGGAGGGGACACAGACCAGGGTGACCGATGATGATGGTGGTAGACCACCAAGGTCACCCAAGGAGGGGACTCGGACCAAGGTGACCGATGATGACAATGGTGGACCACCAAGGTCACCCAGGGAGTAGCAGGGTGACCGATGATAACAGTGGTGGACCACCAAGGTCATCCATGGGGTGGGAAGGAGACGTACCAGCTTGGTGGGGCTCCGTCGGGAGAAGACACGCCGGGGACACCTGATGTGGAGGTGACCCGAGCACCAACTGCGCATGTTGAGCCACTCAACAGTGCGGGAAGGACTGGGACCATCTTCACGGTGTAGAAGGACCAACTGCTTCAACGCCCGCACCGCCGTGTTCTCCAACATCTGCTCCAGCTGTGGAAGCCATCAGCCACCCATCGCAGCGTTGTCCCACCACCACCACCATCACCACCACCTTCTCACCCAACCTCACCTCTCCCAGCGCCGGTTCTTGGTCGCCCAACCCGACGATGAGGATGCAGTCGGCTTGGCGGATGCAACGCACGGTCCACGGCGTGAGGGTGGGGTCGGTTTGGTAGAGGACAATGCGGTGGATGTCCTCCTGCTGCGCCAACCAACCTGACAGGCGGTACTCCTGGATGCTGCCGAGATGGAGAGGTCAACCAGTGGCATGGCAGTGGGTGGGTGGGTGGCTGGTGACCTTCCTCCCGACGGGAGTTACCTGTCCAGAGCTGAGGAACCCAGACGGGCACGGATGATGTCACTGGTGAGGAGCAGGGTGGGACCTAGGAGAGGTGGGGACATGGTTGCCACCATGCCATGGGGCTGTGGTCACCACCACGCCATGGGGCTTTGGATATCACCATGCCATGGTTGCCATCATGCCATGGGACTGTGATCACCACCAGATGGTCATTGTCATGCCACGGGGCTGTGACGGTCACCACACCACGGTGCCCACCACACCACAGAACCATGGCCACCTCCATACCACAACCACCACTGGCCCTGTGGTCACCACCACACCAGGTCGCTGGCGTGCCACAGGCCCACGGCCACTTCCGAGCCGTGGCCACCACTCACCGATGGCGTTGAGCGCGTGCTTGAGTTCCAGTGTGAAGGCAGCCGTGGGCACGTCGTCGCACACCGGCAGCACCGCCACCGTCGACAGGTTACTGGTGGGGTTGGTGGGTTCCGAACTGGAGGCCATGCCCAAGCCAGAACCTGCCCGGACAGAGACAACAAGGTGGTGGCCACCATCCATGAGCTGCTCTGATGGTGGCCACCATCCGTGAGCTGTTTGGGTGGTGGCCACCTCCCATGAGCTGCTCTGATGGTGGCCACCTTCCACGAACTGCTGGGGTGGTGGCCACCAGCCCTGTAGAAGACACATATCCCCCCCCCCCAACCCCTTTGGGACCTACTTGCAAAGGGCCCACGGAGCTGCTGAAGGTTTCCCAAGATCTTCTGGCTCAGGAGGTGGATGAGGCGGGTGACAACCTGCGGGGACAAGGACATGGATGGCCATCAGACTGGTCAAGGGGGACACGTTCCTTCCATGAGAAGAGGGTGTAGACCCCAAGACGGGGATCTGGGGGTACCTGGGGGTATCTCCGCTTGATGTTGTTCAAGGTGCCCTCAGGCAGCTTGGCCAGCTCCGTGTCCCGCACCGCGTGGACCGTGGTGGCCCGAGGTTGCCGGGTGAGTGCTTCCACCTGGAGAAGAAGCCATGGAGCCAAGATGTCTTGACCAGACGTATAGGGTTGTCCACCCCGTGGCCCACCCCGCCACAGTTCTCACCACGCCGATGAGGTCTCCACGGCCGTACTCCCCGATGAGCTCCTTCTTGCCGCTGCCCTTCTGGATGACGGAGCGAAGACGCCCGTTGAGGGCGATGTAGGTACAGTCCGACTTGTCACCTTGCCTGGGGGACACCACCAAGAGGAGGTCATCCTCTCCTGGCCAAGCTGGTTCTCCCCAAGCTGAAGTGGGCCTCCATCTGTTGATACCCACCTGTAGAGCGCCCGCCCGGCCTCCACCGCCATCCAGTCGATGGCGAAGTCCATCTGGCGCACGAAGGGGGACATGCGGGCAGCCACGGTGTGGGCCACGCTCAGGACCACGCTGGGCTGCTCCCGCATGATCCTACGGGTCAACACACGGTGGTGGCCCCAAGAGATGCCACCGTAGCCCAGGAAACCCCCCTTCGGCACCAAGCCTTTGCCCCAAAGCTCGGGACTCACTCGTAGAAGTCCGACTTGGAGATCTTGAGGAAGGTGCAGTCGCGGTTGGCCTTGATGGTGAAGATGAGGGGCTCGCCGGTGAGAACGGCCAACTGGCCCACCATCTCACCGGGTTGCGTCAAGAAGAGGCAGACGTCCTCCGCCTTGTCGATCATCCGCTGGTAGACGTGGAGGCAGCCCCACAGCACGAAGTGGAGGCTCACGTCCTGCCAAAATGGCAACCTGATCACCCTTGAGGGGGCCACCAGGCATGAGGAGGTCCCACCAGCCACCTCTTGGGCCTCCTCGCTGGGTGTTCGGCACCTTCCGGATGGCTCTAGATGGTTCCTGCCCCCCAACCAGCCACAGGGCAGGAGTAGTGCCCCATGGAAATGTAGGGTGGGGGGAGCAAGATGGGACCAGCTCCCCGAAACCCAGACCCACCTGGTCCCCTTGACGGGCAATGACCGTCCCAGCTTTGGCGTGATGGAGCAAGACACGGTTGTTGAGGAGAGAAGGGTCCTAGAGGGAAGAACGGCGTCACGTGAGGTGATGGGGACCATCAGGAGGAGATGGGGACCGCCAGGAGGAGACAGAGGACCACCAGAAAGCAACAGGGACCACCACGAGGCAACTTGAACCCACCACAAGGTTACAGGGGCCACCGTGAGGCAATGGGAACCAACCACACAGCAACGGGAGCTCACCACGAGTCAACAGAGGACCACCACAAGGCAACAGGGGCAACCACAAGGCAACAAAGGACCACCATAAGGCAACAGGGGCCACCACGAGGCAACAGGAAGCCACCACGAGGCAACAGGGAGCCACCACGAGGCAACAAATGACCACCATAAGACAACAGGGGCCACCATGAGGCAACAGGAACTCACCACGAGTCAATAGGGACCACCACGAGGCACCTTGAACCCACCATGAGGCAACAGGGGCCACCACAAGGCAACAAAGGACTACCATAAGACAACAGGGACCACCACAAGGCAACAAAGGACTACCATAAGACAACACGAACCATCACAAGGCAACAGGGGCCACCACAAGGCAACAAAGGACTACCATAAGACAACAGGGGCCACCACGAGGCAATGGGAACCCACCACAAGGCAAACAGAACCCACCATGAGGGAACCACCACAAGGCAACAGAGGACCACCAGAAAGCAACAGGAACCCCCATGAGGCAACTGGAACCCACCACAAGGCAACAGGGGCCACCGCAAGGCAACGGGAACCCACCACGAGGGAATGGAGGACCACCACAAGGCAACAGAGAGGACCACCAGAAAGCAACAGGGGCCACCACGAGGCAACGGGAACCTACCACACGGCAACGGGAACTCACCACGAGTCAACAGAGGACCACCACGAGGCAATGGAGGACCACCACAAGGCCCCAGTACCCCCGTGCTGGCACCGTTCCTGCCCTCACCTTCACCTTCATGAGCTTGACCAGCTCCTGCTTGGCAGCCTCGAAGATGGCGCTGGTCTGGCGGCCTTGGTAAGGCCCGAAGGGGCAAGTGCCGGCCGCCGCCTCGTCCTCGCAGTCGTTGTAATGGTGGACACCGGAGGGTTGCTCCTCCACCGTCACCGACTTGCGCTCCTTGGCCTCGTGGGAGACAGACTGGGGAGGGGGGGGGGACGACATGGGAGGGTTCCAGTGGCCACCTGAGGCCACCTGGGGCCACCACGGGGGGGACCATGGGTGGCCGCGGCCTGGTCGGAGCCGAGGCCTCACCCGGGAGAAGGCGGCCATGGTGCTGTCCTCCTGCAGCGACACCGAGATGCGGCCCCGCTCGTAGGCCATGTCGAAGTCGGAGCGAGGACCCTTCTGGAGGCCTGTTGGGGGGGGGGGACACAGGGTGGGGGGGTCAGTGGTGTCTAAGATGGGGGTTTTAGGGGGGGGACATGGGGCAGGGGCGGTCAGGGGTGTCTGAGATGGGGGCTTTGGGGGGGGACACGGGGGGGATCAGTGGTGTTGGAGATGGGGGTTTTAGGGGGGGGACATGGGGCGGGGGGGGTCAGCGGTGTCTGAGATGGGGGCTTTGGGGGGGGACACGGGGGGGGATCAGTGGTGTTGGAGATGGGGGTTTTAGGGGGGGAAAATGGGGCGGGGGGGGTCAGCGGTGTCTGAGATGGGGGCTTTGGGGGGGGACATGGGGGGGTCAGTGGTGTTGGAGATGGGGGTTTTAGGGGGGGAAAATGGGGCGGGGGGGGTCAGCGGTGTCTGAGATGGGGGCTTTGGGGGGGGACGGGGGGGGTCAGTGGTGTCTGACATGGGGATGTTGGGGGGGGACATACAGGGGGGGTCAGTGGTGTTGGAGATGGGGGTTTTGGGGACGGACATGGGGGGGTCAGTGGTGTTGGAGATGGGGGTTTTAGGGGGGGGACATGGGGCAGGGGGGGTCAGCGGTGTCTGAGATGGGGGCTTTGGGGGGGGACACGGGGGGGATCAGTGGTGTTGGAGATGGGGGTTTTGGGGGGGCGACATGGGGGGGTCAGTGGTGTCTGAGATGGGGATGTTGGGGGGACACACAGGGGAAGGGGGGGTCAGTGGTGTCTAAGATGGGGGCTTTGGGGGGGCGACACGGGGCGGGGGGGGGGTCAGCAGTGTCCAAGATGGGGGCTTTGGGGTGGGAGGCACGAGAACAGGGGGTGCATAAGAATGGGAGGGGGGGGGTTCATGAGAACAGTGGGGGGTGCACGAGAATGGGGGGGGTGCAAGACCCTGAGGGGGGGTGCATGAACCCGGACACACACACACACACACACACACACACACACACACAGAGGACCCTGCAAGGGGGGGGACGATGCATGATGGGGGGGGGGGGATGCACAAGCCAGGGGGGTACATGACCCTTTTGGGGGGCACAATGCATGACCTGGGGAGGGGGCTACATGACCCTGCGGGGGGGGGGGGGGCGCTACTCGAACTGAGGACATCCCCCCCTCCCCAATTTTTCCCGCATCCCCCGACCCACCGGAGATATCCACGGGCATGGAGATGCAGCGGCTCAGAGAGGGTGGGGGCGCCGGGGGGGTCTCCAGGCCTCCTGCTGCGGGGTAAGAGCACCCTAAAGCACCCCACGGTGATGGGATTTGAGTGGGGGGTAGGAGGGGGAGGGGGTGGGACATGGCGGACCCCCCCCCCCCCCACATTTTCCTCGTTCTTACCCGGTTCCCTGCCCTCATCGACCCCCCCGAGCCCCCGTTTTCCGTGACGCACGGGGCTGGTGCGGGCGGCGTGGCCGGCCTGGGGGAAGAGCCGCAGCGGCTGCATGTCCTACCAAAAATTGGGGGGGGGGGGACAGGACACACACATCAGTGGGGCTGGGAGCAGGGGGGGGGATGGGTCCAGATCCAGCCTGACACCCCCCCTCCTCCTTAACCCATTCCCCCCCCCCCAATTTCCACCAGGAACTCACGTGGCTGAAGAGCTCGTTCGTCAACCCGAGGTAGTTGTGCAAAGCCAAGAAGGTGACGCGTTGGAGGCGCACCATGATGATCTACAAAGGGGACAAGAAGCCACCAGTGACCCCCTCCACCACCCCAAGAGACCCCTCCCCCGTGGTCCCCTGCTGCCCCCCCGTGACGCCCCCCTCACCCCCACCCCAGACCTGGACTCACCTGCACCACCCGCACCAAGCTCTCGGGGTACTTCTCGAAGACGGCTGAGAAGGCTTCAACCGGCAGCCGAAGGACGGTGGAGTCCACCGCCGCCCGGGCGCACACCGTCCGGTACGGTCGCTGGTGGCCCTAGGGGACACGTTGGTGGCCTTGCTGGGATGGGGGAGGTCCATCCTGGCCATGGATGGGGACTGGCGGCAAGCTGGGGGCTGGTGAAGTCTGCTGGTGGCACTGAGTTGTTGGCCAGTTGGGCTTGGAGATGGCCATGGTTGGCCTGGTTGGGCTTGGAGATGGTTGGTGGGGCTTAGAGACAGCCATGGTTGGGCTGGAGGGGTTTGGAGATGGCCATGGTTGGGCTTGGCAATGGCCACGGTTGGGTTTGGGGATGACCACGGTTGGGTTGGAAGAGTTTGGGGACCACGATGGGGCCTAGAGATGGCCACGTTTGGCCTGGTGAGGCTTGGGGATGGCCATGGTTGGGCTTGGGGATGGCCATGGTTGGGTTTGGGGATGGATGGTCAAGGTTGGGCTAGAGGAGTTTGGGGACAGCCAAGGTTGGGCTTGGGAATGGCCATGGTGAGGCTGGAGGGGCTTGGGGACCACCACAGTTGGGCTCGGGGGTGGCCACAACTGACCTGGTGGGGGTTGGGGACAACCACAACCAGGCTTAGGGAACTTGGGGACAGTCACAACTGTCCTGGACAGGCTTGGTGGTGGTCACAACTGTCCTGAGAGGGCTTGGGGACAACCACAACTGTCCTGGACAGGCTTGGGGACAACCACAGTTGTCCTAGAAGGGCACAACCAGGCTCTGGGGGTTTGGGGATGGCCACGATCATGTTTAGGGGGCTTGGGGACAACCACAACCATCCTAGGAAGGCTCGGGGAGAGCCACAACCAGGCTTAGGGGGCTCAGGGACGGCCAGGATCAAGCTCTGGGGGCTTGGGGACAGCTACAACTGTCCTGAGAGGGCTTGGGGACAGCCACCACGGGTCACGGGGGGGGGGGACATTGGGGACAGCCACGCTGTCGGTACCGTGATGACGTCCAGGATGCTGAGCAGACTGTGCACGCTGTCCCCGGGGAACACCTCCTTCATCACCGTCTCCTTCCCGTCCTGTCAACCACAAACCCCCCTTGGCTCTTCCCATCCTCCTCCCCTCCCAGGGTGTCCCCAACCCCCTGCCACCTCCTTGTCCCCGTCCCCGTCCCCGCACCGGCTCGCTGAGGAAGAGCTCCAACTTGCCGTCCTGCAGCACGTAGATGCTGGTGTCAGGTTGTCCGGGCCGGAAAACATAGTCACCTTGTTGGCACTGCTGGAAAACCATGTGCTTGCAAAGCTCCAGGAACAGGGGCTTCTCAAAGTGGCCCAGGACCCTGCGGGGACAAGGATGGGGACAAAAGGTGACAAAAGAGCCCACCAGGACCTGGCCTGGTCCCTCTGGAGCCACCTGCAGCGGCCACGGAGAAGGGGATGCAGTGACACCGCTGGGAAACCACGTGCTTGCAAAGCTCCAGGAACAGGGGCTTCTCGAAGTGGCCCAGGACCTATGGGGACAGGGACAAGGACGAGAATGGGGACAGCAGGTGACAAAGACCCCACTGGGACCTGGCCTGGTCCCTCTGGAGCCACCTGCAGCGGCCACGGAGAAGGGGATGCAGTGACACCGCTGGGAAACCATGTGCTTGTAAAGATCCAGGAACAGGGGCTTCTCGAAGTAGCCCAGGACCTATGGGGACAAGGACGGGGACAAGAGGTGACAAAGACCCCACTGGGACCTGGCCTGGTCCCTCTGGAGCCACCTGCAGCAGCCACGGAGAAGGGGATGCAGTGACACCACCGGGAAACCACGTGCTTGCAAAGCTCCAGGAACAAGAGCAAAGTGGCCCGGGACCTACAGGGATGAGGACAGGGACAAGGACTGGGACAAAGATGGGGACAGCAGGTGACAAAGAGCCCACCAGGACCTGTCCTGGTCCCTCTGGAGCCACCCCCAGCGGCCACGGAGACGGGGATGCAGTGACACCGCTGGGAAACCACGTGCTTGCAAAGCTCCAGGAACAAGAGCAAAGTGGCTCCACCGTGGATCCTGACACCCCCAGGACCAGAGCTTCACCCCCAGGACCGATCCTGACCCCCCCAGGATGGATCCTGATCCCCCACGGACCCGATCCTGACCCTGGGGCCTGATCCTGAGCCCTCCGGGACCCAAACCTGACCCCCCTGGGCCCGGGTCCCGACCCTCTGGGGCCTGGTCCTGACCCCCAAGGATGGATCCAGACCCTGGGACCTGATCCTGAGCCCCAAGGATGAATCCAGACCCTGGGACCTGATGCTGAGCCCCCCAGGACCCGATCCTCACCCCCTGGGGCCTGATCCTGACCCCCAAGGATGGATCCAGACCCTGGGGCCCGATCCTGACCCCTCCCAGGACCGGGTCCTCACCTCCAGGATGGATCCTGACCCCAAAGGATGAATCCAGACCCTGGGGCCTGATCCTGAGCCCCCTTCGACCTGATCCTGACCCCCAGAGATAGATCCTGACCCCCCTGGGGCCGGGTCCTGACCCCCAAAGATGGATTCAGACCCTGGGACCTGATCCTGAGCCCCCCGGGACCCAATCCTGACCCTGGGGCTAGTTCCTGAGCCCCCCAGGACAGGGTCCTCACCTCAAGGATGGATCCTGACCCCCTCTTGGGCCTGATCCTGACCCCAAAGAATGGATCCAGACCCTGGGGCCTGATCCTGAGCCCCCTAGGACCTGATCCTGAGCCCCCCAGGACCCGATCCTCACCCCCTGGGGCCTGATCCTGACCCCCAAGGATGGATCCAGACCCTGGGGCCCGATCCTGACCCCTCCCAGGACCGGGTCCTCACCTCCAGGATGGATCCTGACCCCAAAGGATGAATCCAGACCCTGGGGCCTGATGCTGAGTCCCCCAGGACCTGATCCTGAGCCCCCCAGGACCCGATCCTCACCCCCTGGGGCCTGATCCTGACCCCCAAGGATGGATCCAGACCCTGGGGCCCAATCCTGACCCCTCCCAGGACCGGGTCCTCACCTCCAGGATGGATCCTGACCCCAAAGGATGAATCCAGACCCTGGGGCCTGATGCTGAGTCCCCCAGGACCTGATCCTGAGCCCCCCAGGACCCGATCCTCACCCCCTGGGGCCTGATCCTGACCCCCAAGGATGGATCCAGACCCTGGGGCCCAATCCTGACCCCCCCCAGGACCGGGTCCTCACCTCCAGGATGGATCCTGACCCCAAAGGATGAATCCAGACCCTGGGGCCTGATGCTGAGCCCCCCCAGGACCTAAACCTGACCCCCCTGGGCCCGGGTCCCGACCCTCTGGGGCCTGGTCCTGACCCCCAAGGATGGATCCAGACCCTGGGACCTGATCCTGAGCCCCAAGGATGAATCCAGACCCTGGGACCTGATGCTGAGCCCCCCAGGACCCGATCCTCACCCCCTGGGGCCTGATCCTGACCCCCAAGGATGGATCCAGACCCTGGGGCCCGATCCTGACCCCCCCCAGGACCGGGTCCTCACCTCCAGGATGGATCCTGACCCCAAAGGATGAATCCAGACCCTGGGGCCTGATCCTGAGCCCCCTTCGACCTGATCCTGACCCCCAGAGATAGATCCTGACCCCCCTGGGGCCGGGTCCTGACCCCCAAAGATGGATTCAGACCCTGGGACCTGATCCTGAGCCCCCCGGGACCCAATCCTGACCCTGGGGCTAGTTCCTGAGCCCCCCAGGACAGGGTCCTCACCTCAAGGATGGATCCTGACCCCCTCTTGGGCCTGATCCTGACCCCAAAGAATGGATCCAGACCCTGGGGCCTGATCCTGAGCCCCCTAGGACCTGATCCTGAGCCCCCCAGGACCCGATCCTCACCCCCTGGGGCCTGATCCTGACCCCCAAGGATGGATCCAGACCCTGGGGCCCGATCCTGACCCCTCCCAGGACCGGGTCCTCACCTCCAGGATGGATCCTGACCCCAAAGGATGAATCCAGACCCTGGGGCCTGATGCTGAGTCCCCCAGGACCTGATCCTGAGCCCCCCAGGACCCGATCCTCACCCCCTGGGGCCTGATCCTGACCCCCAAGGATGGATCCAGACCCTGGGGCCCAATCCTGACCCCCCCCAGGACCGGGTCCTCACCTCCAGGATGGATCCTGACCCCAAAGGATGAATCCAGACCCTGGGGCCTGATGCTGAGCCCCCCCAGGACCTGATCCTGAGCCCCCCAGGACCCGATCCTCACCCCCTGGGGCCTGATCCTGACCCCCAAGGATGGATCCAGACCCTGGGGCCCGATCCTGACCCCCCCCAGGACAGGGTCCTCACCTCCAGGATGGATCCTGACCGCCTCTCGGGCCTGATCCTGACCCCCAAGGATGGATCCAGACCCTGGGGCCCGATCCTGACCCCCCCCAGGACAGGGTCCTCACCTCCAGGATGGATCCTGACCCCCTCTCGGGCCTGATCCTGACCCCAAAGAATGGATCCAGACCCTGGGGCCTGATCCTGAGCCCCCCAAAACCGGGTCCTCACCTCCAGGCTTGATCCTGACCCCAAAGGATGAATCCAGACCCTGGGACCTGATCCTGAGCACCCCAGGACCTGATCCTGAGCCCCCCAGGACCCGATCCTCACCCCCTGGGGCCTGATCCTGACCCCCCCCCAGGACAGGGTCCTCACCTCCAGGATGGATCCTGACCGCCTCTCGGGCCTGATCCTGACCCCCAAGGATGAATCCAGACCCTGGGGCCTGATGCTGAGCCCCCCCAGGACCTGATCCTGAGCCCCCCAGGACCCGATCCTCACCCCTTGGGGCCTGATCCTGTCCCTCCTGGGGGCCGGGTCCTGACCCTTTGGGGCCTGATCCTGACCCCCAAGGATGGATCCTGACCCTGGGGCCCGATCCTGACCCCCCCCCAGGCGCGGGTCCTGAGCCTCACCGGACGTTTTTGAGCATGTAGAGGACCTCGGAAGGGAGATGGGAATTGGCCACGTCGAATTCGGTCAAATCGGCCTCCAGCACCGAGGGGGGGGGCTCCTTCAGCTGCAGGGTGGGCACCTCCTTGGGGATGCGCAGGAACCTGCCAGGGGGACAAGGAGGTGACATCGGGGGCGGGGGACACACACCACACACACACACCCCCCCCCCCCCCCACGGTGTCACCCCGGCGGCGCTTGGTGGCACCTCACTTTTTGGCGATGTTGAGCATCTTCAGCTTCTTCTTCATGCGGGGCCTGGAGGCGCTGGAGATGGTGGTGTCCACCAGGGAGGAGGTGGACTGGGACACCTGGGGTTGGGGACATCGGGGTTGGAGGGGTGGGGGGGGGGGGGGGGTGGTGTCACCCGATGGTGACACACGCTCCCCCACGAAGCCACCCCCACCTTGGTGTCCCCCCCCCCGTTCCCCCCTCCCCTGCAGCGTCACCTTGCGCATGATCTTGCGGCCGTAGAAGAGCATCTTGTCCCGTTTGCGGAAGCGATATTTGGGGGTCCCCTGGGCGGGAATTTCTGGGGGACAACGATAGGGACAAAGTTAAGGGGTGGGGGAGTCACACACCCCCACACCCCCCCCCACACACACACACTCCTCTTTGTCCCCAAGGCCGCCGCCGCCACCCCCCGGCGGTGTCACTCACTCTTGAGGCGCAGCCGGCGGACCAGGACCACGATGGCGGTGGCCACGATGGCGGCCACCAGGCCGAGGCCGAGCATCGCCCCCAGCACCTGAGGAGGGACACGGGGGAGGGGGGTCCTCGTGTGGCCAGCGGTGTCACCCCCCCGAGGGATGGGGACAGGGATGAACGGTGGCACTGCCACCTCGCGGGGGGGGGGACGGGGACAGGGAGGGATGGCAGGGGCTCGACGGGGTCAGGATGGGGGACAGTGTCCCTTGGGGACGTGGGGACAATCCTGTGCTCCCCACGCCCCAGGACACTGTCCCCAGGGGACATCGAGGACCAGGACACTGTCCCCAGGGGACATGGGGACAAGTCTGTGTCCCCTCAGGGGGTGCTCTACAACCATCAGGGATGGGGACGGTGTCCCTTGAGGACACGGGGACACTGCTGTCCCCCCCGGGGGTGGCTCACCACGCCGGTGGAGAGCTGCTCCTGGGGACATTGGGGACCAGGACACCGTCCCTTAGGGGGGGTGAGGACAGTTTTGTGTCCCCTGGGGACATGGGGACAGGTTTGTCTCCCCTCGGGGGTGGCTCAACAACCACTGGTGACGGAGACAGCATCTCTTGGGGACACGGGGACAAGTCTGCGTCCCCTCAGGGGGTGCTCAACAGCACTGGGGACCAGGACACTGTCCCTTAGGGGGGGTGAGGACAGTTTTGTGTCCCCTGGGGACATGGGGACAGGTTTGTGTCCCCTCAGGGGTGGCTCAACAACCACTGGTGATGGGGACAGCATCCCTTGGGGACACGGGGACAAGGGTGCGTCCCCTCAGGGGGTGCTCAACAGCATTGGGGACCAGGACGCTGTCTCCAGGAGACACGGGGACAATTTCATGACCCCCAGGGCATGGGGACAAGTTCATGTCCCTTGAGGACACAGGGACAGGTTTGTGTCCCCTCAGGGGTGGCTCAACAACCACTGGTGACGGGGACAGCGTCCCTTGGGGACACGGGGACAAGGCTGTGTCCCCTCAGGGGGTGCTCTACAACCATCAGGGATGGGGACGGTGTCCCTTGAGGACACGGGGACACTGCTGTCCCCCCCGGGGGTGGCTCACCGCGCCGGTGGAGAGCTGCTCCTCGGCGAAGAGCTTGGGCAGGACGGCCGTCAGGGACGCGTCCTGGGGGGACAAAAGGGACACCTCAGTCCCCCCCGGTGACACACCCCACCCCAGGGTGGGGGGGGGACACACACACAGACACTGGGGGGGTGGCATTGTCCCCACCCCGTGACATTTCCCACCTCCGTGTCCTCCTGCGGCTCCGACTCGCTCTGCCCCATGGCGCCGGGGGGGCCCCGCCCATGTAAAAACCTGCCAAAACGGGCAAAAAAGGGTTAAAACAAATTAAGGTCGGGGACGAGGGGACTTGGGGACACAGGGACGGCCACTAAGGGACACGGTGACAACAGGGTGACATCCCCGTGGGGAGAAAACTCTGCCCCGGGGGGGTGGGTTTGCCCCCAAATTGCCTCCCGATGGGGTGCGGTGGGGACCCAGGGTGTCCCCAAGGGGTCCCCAAAGTGTCCCCAGGGGTGTCCCCAAAATGGCCGCAGGGTGTCCCCAGGGTTGTCCCTAAAATGTCCCCAAGGTGTCCCACGGGGTCCCAAAGATGTTCCCAAGGGTGTCCCCAGGGTGGTCCACAAAGTGCCCCCAGGGTGGCCCCAAGGTCTCCCCAAGGCTGTCCCTTAAGTGTTCCCAGGGGGTCCCCAAAGTGTCCCCCAAGGGTGGTCCCAAAGTGTCCCCAGGGGGTCCCCAGGGTCTCCCCAGGGCTGTCCCTTAAGTGTTCCCCAAGGTGTCCCCAGGGGATCCCCAAGATGCCCCCAAAGCGTCCCCAGGGTGACTCCAGGGGGTCCCTAAAGTGTCCCCAGAGTGTCCCCAAGTTGCCCCCAAAGTGTCCCCGGGGTGTTTGGTGACACCGAGTGTCCGGGAGGGGACATCAGTGCGTCCCACGTTCCCCCCTCCCCCCCCCCCCCTTGGGGACTTCAGTGTCCCCTCCACGGGGGGGGGGGACAGGGGGGGGAGAGGAAGCGGTGGCCGGAACCCTCCCCTTGCGACACCGTCACCGCTGTCACCCCCCCCCCTCACCCCCCCCCCCCACAAGGGTCCCCGAGTGGCAGTGCCACCCCCCCCCACCCCCCCCCTCCCCGGGCCCAGCCCCGGTGTGTGTGCCCCCCCCTGCTCTGTTCCCCCCCCCCCCATGTCACCACCGTCCTTCCCAAGGACACCCCGGGGAGGTGGCCGAGGTGGCCACCGGAGCGGGGACGTCACCGAGGGTTGGCACATGTCACCCCCCCCCCCCCCCCAAAAGACACACCCCCCCCACTTGGTGCCAGCACGGGCACCCCATGGGGACACCGGCGGGGGGGGGGGGGCCACAGCTGAGCCCCTGTGACACCCGGTGACAACTGCCCCCCCCCTCCATGGGTGACAATTGCCTCCCCCCCCCCACCGGGTGACAAATGCCCCCCCTCCCCACTTTTCCCCCTCCCCCCCGCTTTGTCCCCATTAGCCCCCCCCGGCTGGTTCTTCCCCCTCCCCAGGGCAATATTCCCCCCCCCCCCCCCAGTCACAATTACCCCCCCCAGGACACAATTGCCCCCCCCCCAAGACTGCTACTGGCCCCCCCTAAGATAATATTGCCCCCCCCAACACTATAATTGCCCCCCCCCCCCGACTAATATTGCCCCCCCCCCGGGTTAATACTCCCCCCACAAAGTCCCCCCCCCACCCCCCGGCTAATATTGCTCCCCCCCCGACAACTAGGGGGGGGAGTGATGCTGCCCCCCCCCCCCCCCGAGGTTCTTGCCCCCCCCCGGCTAATTTTGCCTCCTCCCAACTACTATTGCTCCCTATAAACTAATACGTCCCCCCCCCGGCTGTTGCTGCCCCCCCCCGGGGGTTATTGCCCCCCCAAATTGCCCCCCAGAGCGGTTCTGTCCCCCCCAAAAGCCCGAACCACCTCCCCCCAGACCCCCCAGGAGGTATTGCCCCCCCCCCCGGCTAATATTGCCCCCGCCCTCCATGGGCTACTTGCCCCCTCGCAGGCACTATTGCCCCCCCCGGTAATTGGAAGGGGCTGATGCCGCCCCCTTCAAGGTGTTATTGGCCCCCCCCCCGGCTAATATTACCCCCCCCCATGGGCTAATAGCCCCCTCCCGAAAATATTGCCCCCCCCCCCCCCCGAAAATATTGCCCCGCCCCCACGGAAATTGCCTCCCCCGCCCCCCCCCCCCCAGATAAATACCCACCCCCCCCCACGCCCTGGTATTATTGCCCCCCTACGAGGTATTGCCCCCCCACCGGCTAATAGCCCCCCCCCCCCTAGACCTTATTGCCCCCTCCCCAAGCTAATATTGCCCCCCCCAGGAGATACTACCCCCCCCCCGAACTAATATTGCCCCCCACCGGCTAATATTGCCCTCCCCATCGGCTAATAGCCCCCCCCGAAAGTGTTATTGCCTTCGTAGGAGGTATTGCCCCCCCCCCAGCATCATTGCCATTATTACCCCCTCCCGAAAATACTGCCCCCCACTATATTATTGCCCTCCCATGGACTAATAAGCCCCCCCCGGCAATCATTGCCCCCTCCCCATGCTATTATTGCCCCCCCCCCGGAGGGGCTATTGCCCCCCCCCTCGAAAAATATTCCCCCCCCCCCCCCCAACGTTATTGCCCCCCCATGGACTCATAGCCGCCCCCCCCACCATTACTGCCCCTCCCCCGTGCTATTATTGCCCCCCCAAGGGGTGTTACTGCCCCCCCCAAGCTGCCCCCCAGCGCGGCCCTGACCCCCCCAAAGCCCCAACTGCCACCCCCCCCAGCCTATCCATCCCCCCCCCATCCCGAACCCCCCCCCCCGGCCGGAAATGTCCCCCCCCCAGCACTCACGAGCCGCCGGTCGCCGCCTCCCTCCCCGCTCCGGCCCCGGCGGCAGCGGCGGCCCCCGCGGGGTCATGGTCCGTTTAAGGGCGCCCCGCCCCTCGCGGTGACGTCAGCGAGGAGGGGGCGGGGGGACCGCGTCACGGCGCCGCCGCCATGTTGGGAAGGTCAGGCGTAAGGGGCCGGCAAGGGGGACGAAAAGGGCGGGCGCCATCTTGGGTGTGGCGCGGGGGGAACGGGGGGGACAGTAACGTCATCACAGGGCGACGGCGCGGGTCAGAAGGGTGTAGGCCCCGGCGCCATCTTGGGAGTGGCAGGGGAGGGTCTGTCCCCCTCCTCCCCCCATGGGGACCCCGGGGTGGTGGCCCCCCACCTTCAGCCCTGTCCCCCCCAACCCCCCCCATGGACCCCCCCCCGGGGTGGTGCCACCCAAAGCCCCGCCCTTGTCCCCCCCCCGCCATGGACACCCCGGAGTGGTGGCCCCCACCCTGTCACCCCAGGGTGCTGCCCCCCCCCCGGGGGTCCCCACAGCACCACAGACCCCCCCTTTTTCTCTCAAGGCGCTTTATTACCCCTCCCGGGGGGGGGGGGGCACCCACTGTGTCCCCACACGGGGCCCCTGTGTCCCCCCCCACCCCCAAAAACAGGCAGCAAATCCCAGGGTGAGCGACACACCACACCCCCTCTCTCCCCCCCCCCCCCCCCCCCCCGGCTGAGACCGTCACAACTCAGTCCATCGATGAGAGACATTTAGAGCCGTTTTGGGGTGAAATGGGGCCTTCCAGGGGTGAAATTGGGGGGGGGGAGGTGGGAAGAAATGGGGCTTTTTGAGAGCAAATTTTGTTTTAGGGATGAAAAGGGGGCTTTTTGGGGGGTGAAAATGGGGCCTTTTGGGGGTGAAATTGGGGTTTGGGATGAAAGTGCAGCTTTTTGGAGATGAAATGGGGCTTCTTTGGGGTGAAATTGGGGGTTTTTTGGGGTAAAATAGGGCCTTTTGGGGGGTGAAATTGTGAGGTTTGGGATGAAATTTCTTTTTTTGGAGTGAAATGGGGCTTTTGGGGGGTGAAAGTGGGTTTTTTGAGGGGAAATGGGGCTTTTTGGGGGGTGAAACTGGAGCTTTTGGGGGGAAAAATTGAGGTTTTGGGGATGAAATGGTGCCTTTTGGGGTGAAATTTGGGGGTGAAATGGGATTTTTTGGGGATGAAATGGGCTTTTTTAGGGTGAATTTTTGGGGGGGTGAAAGGGGGCTTTTTGAGGGGTGAAAATGGGTCTTTTTGGGGTGAAATGGGGCTTTCTGGGGGGTGAAACAGGGCCTTTTGGGGTGAAATGGGGGCTTTAGGGGTGAAAGTGCAGCTTTTTGGAAATGAAATAGGGCTTTTTTGGGGTGAAATTGGGGTTTTGGGGGGGGAAACGGGGCCTTTTGGGGGATGAAACGGTCTTTTTGGGGGTGAAATTGTGAGGTTTGGGATGAAATCTCTTTTTTGGAGTGAAATGGGGCTTTTGGAGGGTGAAAATGGGGGTTTTCTTGAGGTGAAATGGGGCTTTTTGGGGGGTGAAACTGGACCTTTTGGGGATGAAATGGTGCCTTTTTAGGGTGAAATTTGGGGTTTTGGGGGGTGAAATGGGATTTTTTGGGGGATGAAATGGGGCTTTTTTGAGGCGTAATGGGGGTTTTAGGGGTGAGAGTGCAGTTTTTTGGAGATGAAACGGGGCCTTTTTGGGTGAAATGGGGCCTTTGGGGGGAGAAACTGAGGTATTTTGAGGCGAAATTAGGGGTTTGGGGATGAAATTGGTTGTTTTGGGGTAAAACGGGGCCTTTTTGGGGGTGAAATTCAGGTTTGGGGGTGAAACCGGGGCTTTTTGGGGGGGTGAAATGGAAGTTCGGAGGTGAAAGGGGGCTGGTTTGGGGTGAAAGGGGGCTTTTTTTGGGTGGGGAGGAGGCAGCGGTGCCTGGTTCCAGTGGCTACTGGCCCCGCTCCAGCTCCTCCCATTACAAAATGTGCCCTTGACCCGTCCCCGCAGCGCGTAAACAGCTCCCGGGGCAGGGGGGGGGGTGACATCGGGGGACTGGGACAAGGGACACGTCTCCCTGCCCCAGGCCTGGCCGGAGGCAGGGGGGGGGGGGACGACAAGGGGAGCCACTGTGACCTTTTGTGCCCCCCCCAAATGGGTGCAGGGCTTGGGGACAAGTCCCTGATGGTGTCACGGGGCCACAGGGCTTGGGGACAAGGGCAGGGACGTGTCCCTGATGTGACCATGGGGCCACAGGGGTCCAGCTTGTCCCCCAAAACCCATCTCAGGGGTCCCAGGGCTTCAGGTTGTCCCCAAAAACACGCCTGAGGGCTCCAGGGTGTCCCCAAAAACACGTTCAAGGTGTCCCAGTGGGTGCAGGTTGTCCCCAAAAGCACATCCAAGGGGTCTGGGTTGTCCCCAAAACCACGTCCAAGGGGTCACAGGGCTCCAGACTGTCCCCAAAAACCCATCTGAGGGGTCCTAGGGCTCCAGGGTGTCCCCAAAACCACATCCGAGGGGGTCTGGGTTGTCCCCAAAAACACATGCATGGGGTTACAGGGGTCCGGGTTGTCCCCAAAATCATGTCCGAGGGGTCGCAGGGCTCCAGGTTGTCCCCAAAAACCCATCTGAGGGGTTACAGGGGTCCAGTTTGTCAAAAAGCACGTCCGAGGGGTCACAGGTCTCCAGGTTGTCCCCAAAAACCCATCTGAGGGGTCAGGGTTGTCCCCAAAAGCATGTCCGAGGCATCACAGGGCTTCGGGTTGTCCCCAGAAACACGTCCAAAAGGTCACAGGGGCCCAGGGTATCCCCAAAAACCCATCTGAGGGGTTACAGGGGTCCAGGTTGTCCCCAAAACCATGTCCAAGGCGTCACAGGGCTCCAAGTTGTCCCCAAAATCCCATCTGAGGGGTCACAGGGCTCCAGATTGTCCCCAAAACCACATCCAAGGCATCATAGGTCTCTGAGATGTCCCCAAAACCACATCCAGGATGTCCCAGGACTCCAGGTTGTCACCAAAAACCCGTCTGAGGGGTCCAGGTTGTCCCCAACACGTCCAAGGGGTCTGGGTTGTCCCCAAAAGCACATCCGAGGGGTCGCAGATCTCCAGGGTGTCCCCAAAATCATGTCCAAGGGGTCGCAGGACTCCGGGTTGTCCCGAAAAATCCATCTGAGGGGTCAACAGGGCTCCAGGGTGTCCCCCCAAAAACACATCCGAGGTGACACAGTGGTCCAGGTTGCCCCCAAAAACCACATCCGAGGGGTCCAGGGTGTCCCCAAACCCACATCCCAGGGCCCCCCACTGAGCCCCCCCAGGAGCTGCCCGGCTCCAGTAGCTCCAGTTCAGGACTGGGAACAGCGAGACCAAAATCCTTCAAGAAAAATAACGGGGCCACCAGCGTCCCCCGAGTGTCCCCAAGGGACAGGGGACACTGTCCCCATCCCTCCTCACCCCTGGGGGGCCTCGAGTCGATAAAAGCAGACGATTAAAATAAATTAAAAGCTCACGGAGGGGGGGACCGGGGGGGGATCAGTTCACCAGCAGCGCGTTGTCCTGCAGCGGAGCCCTGTGGGGAGAGAGCACTGGGGGTAAATGGGGGAAAATCCTAGGAATTTGGGCAAAACTGCTTCGATTTTGCCAACGGGACCCAGGGGCGAGGAAAAAAAGACCCCTCGCACCCCAGAAGCAGGAGGGGGGGACGACACAGGGAGCCCACGGACCACCTTGGGGCAGTCCCCATGGGCACAGGGGCATTTTGGGGGGGGGGGGGGTGTGTGTCCAGTGTCCTTCCAGTAAGCCAGGAGCCCTCCCCAGTTAGCCAGAAGCCCTCCCAGTGAGCCCAGGAGCCCCCCGGCGTCCTCCCAGTAAGCCCAGGAGCCCCCCCTCAGCGTCCGCCCAGTAAGCCAGGAGCCCCCCAACACCCTCCCAGTAAGCCCAGAAGCCCTCCCAGTAAGCCCAGAAGCCCTCCTAGTGTCTTCCCAGTAAGCCCAGGAGCCCCCCAGCGTCCTCCCAGTAAGCCCAGGAGCCCCCCCAGTAAGCCCAGAAGCCCCCCCAGTAAGCCCAGAAGCTTTCCCTCCTGCCCCCCCCCAGCTCACCGCTCGCAGCAGCAGAAGAGGGAGCAGGATGAGGGGGTGTCGCTCCGGAATTTGCCCGATTTGGGGCTGTCTTGGCACTGGGCGATGAAGGCCTGGAGCTCAGACACGGGGGGGTCACCCTCGCACTGGTGCTGGGGGGGCCAAGGGGACACAGGAAGGTTGGTCTTCGGGTTCCCCCCTCCCAAAAAAAAAAAATAAGCCCAAACACCAGTTTCCCACCCCAAAAACCAGGCCCAAACCCCAGTTCCCCTCCAAAGCCAGGCCCAAGGCCCAGTTTTCCCACCCAAAACCCAGGCCTAAGGCTCAGCGCCCACTCCCCACCAAAACCAGGCCCAAACACCAGTTTTCCCCCCAAAACCAGGCCCAAGGCCCAGGTTTCCCCTCAAAAAAACAGGCCCAAGGCCCATTTCTCCCCCCAAAAAACCAGGCCCAAGGCCCATTTCTCCCCCCAAAAAACCAGGCCCAAGGCCCAGGTTTCCCCTCAAAAATAGGCCCAAAACACAGTTCCCCTCAAAAAACCAGGCCCAAACACCAATTTTCCCCTCAAAAACCAGGCCCAAACCTCAGTTTTCCCCTCAAAAAACAGGCCCAAACCTCAGTTTTCCCCTCAAAAAACAGGCCCAAAACACCAGTTCCCGCCCCCGAAAAAGCAGGTAAAATCCCCAGTTTTCCCCTCAAAAAATAGGCCCAAACCCCAGTTTTACCCCCAAAAACCAGGCCCAAGGCCCAGTGTCTGCTCCAAAACACCAGGCCCAAGGCCCATTTCTCCCCCCCAAAAAAAACAGGCCCAAACCCCAATTTTCCCCCGAAAAAACAGGCCCAAGGCCCAGTGTCTGCTCCAAAACACCAGGCCCAAGGCCCATTTCTCCTCCCCCAAAAACCAGGCCCAAACCCCAATTTTCCCCCCCAAAACCAGGCCCAAACCCCAATTTCCCCTCAAAAACCAGGCCTAAATCCCAATTTTCCCCCCAAAAACCAGGCCCAAACCCCAATTTCCCCCCCCCAAAACAACAGGCCCAAACCCCAATTTCCCCCCCCAAAAACAACAGGCCCAAGCCCCAATTCCCCCTCCCAAAAAACAGGCCCAAACCCCAATTCCCCCTCCCAAAAAACAGGCCCAAACCCCAATTTCCCCCCTAAAAAAAACCAGGCCCAAACCCCAGTTTTCCCCCCCAAAAAAACCAGGCCCAAACCCCAGTTTTCCCCCCCAAAAAAACCAGGCCCAAGGCCCAGTGTCTGCTCCAAAACACCAGGCCCAAGGCCCATTTCTCCCCCCCCCAAAACCAGGCCCAAACCCCCATTTTCCCCCCAATAAACAGGCCCAAACCCCCATTTTCCCCCCAAAAAACAGGCCCAAGGCCCAGTGTCTGCTCCAAAACACCAGGCCCAAGGCCCATTTCTCCCCCCCCAAAACCAGGCCCAAATCCCAATTTTCCCCCCAAAAACCAGGCCCAAACCCCAATTTCCCCCCCCCAAAACAACAGGCCCAAACCCCAATTTCCCCCCCCCAAAACAACAGGCCCAAACCCCAATTCCCCCTCCCAAAAACCAGGCCCAAACCCCAATTTCCCCCCAAAAAAAACCGGCCCAAACCCCAATTTCCCCCCCAAAAAAAACAGGCCCAAACCCCAGTTTTCCCCCCCCAAAAAAACAGGCCCAAGGCCCAGTGTCTGCTCCAAAACACCAGGCCCAAGGCCCATTTCTCCCCCCCCCAAAACCAGGCCCAAACCCCAATTTTCCCCCCAATAAACAGGCCCAAACCCCCATTTTCCCCCCAAAAAACAGGCCCAAACTCCCATTTTCCCCCCAAAAAACAGGCCCAAACTCCCATTTTCCCCCCAAAAAACAGGCCCAAGGCCCAGTGTCTGCTCCAAAACACCAGGCCCAAGGCCCATTTCTCCTCCCCCAAAAACCAGGCCCAAACCCCAATTTCCCCCCAAAAAAACAAGCCCAAATCCCAATTCTCCCCCCCCACTCCCCAGCCCCCGCCCCGACCTTGATGGTCTCGTAGGATCCGGTGATGAGGGCGATGAAGAGGCTGAGGACCATGAGGGTGAAGAGGCCGATGAAGGAGTAGAGGTAGACCTGGCTGAAGAGCCAGACCAAGGGGTTGGTGGGCTGCACCTCGGCGAAGGTGACGAACATGTCGTCCCCGTTGACCAGGGAGAAGAGGCACTCGGACACCATGGAGAGGGAACGGAACTGGGGGGGGGGGGGGGGGGGGGGCACACAAAAAATGGGGAGAAAAGGCACCGTGTCACCTCCTGGGGGGGTCCCGAGAGAACCCTCCCCCCACAGCCAACGTCCCACCAGGCTGTGGCCAGATTTAACCCTAACACACAGGAAATTATTCATTATCGATATTATTGTTATTAATGTCATCGTTATTGTTGTTGTTGTTTGTGTTACTATTGTTGTTATTATGACTTAAGAGTAATTCAATTTATTTAACGTCGATTTTTTAATGTAATGATCGCTACAGAACTATATATTCACGTAATGAATTAAATATTTAGACATACTTATAATAATAAATACTGTAAAATAATAAATAAATACTGTAACATAGTAATATAAAATATACTGTATAATAATATATACTGTAAATAGTAATTATAATAACAAATAAATGTAATACTAATTACAAATTAATTATAATAGTGAATCAATTTATTAACAATGAATAAGTATAATAAGTAAATAAATGTAACTATATATTGGTATCTAATATATAGATATTGTAAATAATACTTACAAATATTTGAATATTATCATATATATTTATAATAATTTAGGTTCGTTTATATTATTGCTAAGATTTCCACTATATTTTTATATCATTTTAATCTTAAAGAATAATTTTAAAGAAATTTATCTTTCCTTTTTTATATTATTTATTTATTTTAGGTTTAATTCTATTATTTATTTATTTAACTTATTATTTATTTATCTTTCCTTTTTTATATTATTTATTTATTTTAGGCTTAATTCCATTATTTATTTATTTAATTTATTATTTATCTTTCCCTTTTTATATTATTTATTTATTTTAGGCTTAATTCCATTATTTATTTATTTAATTTATTATTTATCTTTCCCTTTTTATATTATTTATTTATTTTAGGCTTAATTCCATTATTTATTTATTTAATTTATTATTTATTTATCTTTCCCTTTTTATATTATTTATTTATTTTAGGCTTAATTCCATTATTTATTTATTTAATTTATTATTTATTTATCTTCCCCTTTTTATATTATTTATTTATTTTAGGTTTAATTCTATTATTTATTTAATTTTATTATTTATTTATCTTTTATTTATTTTTTATATTAATTACATTATTTCTGACATTTCTACTGTTATAATAACAAAAATACTTATAATATTTAATTATGATGATTATTATAATATAGAGTTATAATCACATAGATTTACATTATTTCTAATATTTCTACTATTATAATTATTATAATACAGTTAATACAATAAATTACCTAAAGGATAAAGATAGTAAACAAAATTTAATAGTAATTCATAATTTATAACACTGATATATTATTAAACATATAATTTTACTATAATAAAATTAAATAATATTTATTTATTAAATATTAAATAAAAGGGACCATCCTTAACCCCCATTACTAAAAAGGGGACCATCTTCCCCCTCCTCTCCCCCCCCCAAGTCCCAAGAGGGGACAACCCGGAGGTGGGTGAAACACCCCCCCCCCACCCCAACCCGATGCCCCTCCCCCGGCCATTGGCCACCAACCTTGACGTGATACGGGCCCAGGACTATCCAGCCGCAGAAGCAGTAGCCCAGGTAGATGACGGCCACGCAGCAGCAGAAGCGGATGACGTTGGGCAAGGCCAGCCGGAGGGTGACGATGAGGATCTGGGGGAGGAAGATCAGGGAGGGATCAACCCCAGCTTCCACCTAAGGTGTCACCAGGAGGAATCTGGTGGAGGAAGATCCACCAAAGATGCCACCAAGAGGGTGACGATGAGGATCTGGGGGAGGAAGATCAGGGAGGGATCAACCCCAGCTTCCACCTAAGGTGTCACCAGGAGGAATCTGGTGGAGGAAGATCCACCAAAGATGCCACCAGGAGGGTGACGATGAGGATCTGGGGGAGGAAGATCAGGGAGGGATCAACCCCAGCTTCCACCTAAGGTGTCACCAGGAGGAATCTGGTGGAGGAAGATCCACCAAAGATGCCACCAAGAGGGTGACAATGAGGACCTGGGGGAGGAAGATCAGGGAGGGATCAACCCCAGCTTCCACTTAAGGTGCCACCAGGAGGCATCTGGTGGAAGAACATCCAGCAAAGGTGCCACCAGGAGGGGATCTGGTGGAAGAAGATCAGATGGCATCCACCCCATCTTCCAAAGGTGCCACCAAGAGGGGAGCTGGTGGAGGAAGATCTGGTGGCATCAACCCCAGCTTCCACCAAAGGTGCCACCAGGAGGTGACCCAACAGCAGTTGAAGGACCCTTATGTCCTCACCGGGACCATGGGGACACGCAGGAGCTGGAGGACGAGCCCAGGCCTTGGCCAGGAGCTCAGACAGAAAATTGTCCCCTGGGCGCCCGGTGTCACCCCCCCACCGGTGTCACCCCCCACCCCGGTGTCACTCACATTGTACTTTCGGAAGAAGGTGAGGTACCGGATGACACCCCCCCAGACCAGGAGGGTGGAGGTGCCCAGGAGGATGCTGCAGACGTCGTAGTCCGAGAAGTTCTGTGGGGACAGGGGTGGCACGTCCCCAACATTGTCCCCAACGTCCCCCCCAACACTCCCAATGTCCCCAATACTATCCCCAAACCCTCTGGTGGCATCTAGGACATGCCACCTTCCTGTCCCCAATGTCCCAAACTTGGGCCAGGAACCCCTGAGGAGCCATGTCTGTCCCCAAACCCTCTGGTGGCATCTAGGACATGCCACCTCCCTGTCCCCAATGTCCCCAACTTGGGCCAGGAACCCCTCAGGAGCCACATCTGTCCCCAAACCTGTCACCTCCCTGTCCCCAAGGGCTCTGGGGGTCCCCAACTTGCGCCAGGAACCCCTTGGAAGGCACGTCTGTCCCCGAACCCTCTGGTGGCATCTAAGGTGGCTTCACCAGGGCAAGACAAGGCCTTGCCGGGGGTGGCCCATCGGGTGGCTCGTCCCCCACCGCGTGGAAACATCCCCTTGCCCGGAGCTTGGGGACACCCGGGGGGGGTTGGTGTCCCCTTTGTCCCCCCACCTTGGCCTCGATGCCGATCTTCATGAGTGTCCCCAGGAGGGTGAGGACGTCCCCGAGGACCAGGAGGACGTACCAGCCGTTGAGGAACTCCATGCGGTCGCTCAGGGCCACGCTCCGCCCGTGCCGCCGGTGGAAAAACCGGCTGAATTCCTGGGAAAAGGGGCAAAAACCGGAATCCCAAACTGGGGGGGAGGGCAGGGGGTGGGAAGGGACCTCTGGCCACCACCATCCCTCCTCCCAGTTCAACCCACCCCGTCCCAACACCCGTTGGGGACGGGTTTGGGACATCTCCAGAGACGGAGACACACACACACACACCCCCCCCGCCCTCTGGGCAACCTCTTCCAGGGCTCCGTCACCCTCATGGTGAGACGGACCTTCCCGTCTCCCAGTTTGGGCCAGTTGCCCCTCGTCCTGTCACTGGCCACCACTGGAAAGGACTGGTCCCATCCTCCTGACCCCACCCCGCCAGCATCGATGAGGTCCCTCCTTGGTCTTCTCCAGACCAAAAAGCCCCCAGTTCCTCAGTCTTTCCCCATCAAAGAGATGTACTAGCCCCCTTCGGCATCTTGGTAGCCCTCTGCTGGACCCTCTCCAGCAGTTCCCTGGCCTTCTGGAACTGGGGAGCCCAGAACTGGTCCCGGTGCTCCAGATGGGGCCTCCCCAGAGGAAAGAGGGGGATGACGTCACTCCACCTTCTGGCCACCCCAGGAGACCACTGGCCATCTTGGCCACCAGGGCACCCTGCTGGCCCGTGAGCAACCTGGTGGCCACCAGGACTCTCAGTTCCCTCTCCACAGAGCCGCTTCCCAGTAGGTCACTCCCAACACATACTGGTTTGGGGGGTGATTCACCCCCTTGGTGGAACTTCATGGGGTTCCTCTGGCCCCAACTCCTGGCCAGTTCTCACTGGTTGGTGGCCCAGCCTCCTGGTGGGCCACCCAGTCCTCCCAGTTTGGTGGAACATCTCCCCAGAGCAGGGCAGAATCCCCTCCTTCAACCTGCTGGCCACCCCAGGAAACCACTGGCCATCTTGGCCACCAGGGCACCCTGCTGGCCCATGGGCAACCTGGTGGCCACCAGGACTCCCAGTTCCCTCTCCACAGAGCTGGTTACCAGTAGGTCACCACCAACACATACTGGTTTGGGGGGTGATTCCCCCCCCTGGGGGAAGGACCCTCCACTTTGCCCTTGGTGGAACTTCATGAGGTTCCTCTGGCCCAACTCCTGGCCAGTTCTCACTGGTTGGTGGCCCAGCTTCCTGGTGGGTCACCCAGTCCTCCCAGTTTGGTGGAACATCTCCCCAGTCTTCCCAGAGGGGTCTCCCCAGAGCGGGGCAGAATCCCCTCCCCATTGACCTTCTGGCCACCCCAGGAGGCCATCGGCCTTCTTGGCCACCAGGGCACATTGCTGGCCCACGGGCAACCTGGTGGCCACCAGGACTCCCAGTTCCCTCTCCACAGAGCTGGTTTCCAATAGGTCACTCCCAACTCGTACTGGTTTGGAGGATGATTCCCCCCCTGGGGGCAGGAGCCTCCACTTGCCCTTGGTGGAACTTCATGAGGTTCCTCTGGCCCAACTCCTAGCCAGGGCTCGCTGGTTGGTGGCCCAGCTTCCTGGTGGGTCACCCAGTCCTCCCAGTTTGGTGGAACATCTCCCCAGTCTTCCCAGAGGGGTCTCCCCAGAGCGGGGCAGAATCCCCTCCCCATTGACCTTCTGGCCACCCCAGGAGGCCATCGGCCTTCTTGGCCACCAGGGCACCCTGCTGGCCCACGGGCAACCTGGTGGCCACCAGGACTCCCAGTTCCCTCTCCACAGAGCTGGTTACCAGTAGGTCGCCACCAACACATACTGGTTTGGGGGGTGATTCCCCCCCCTGGGGGCAGGAGCCTCCACTTGCCCTTGGTGGAACTTCATGAGGTTCCTCTGCCCAACTCCTAGCCAGGCTCGCTGGTTGGTGGCCCACGTGGTGACCCAGTCCTCCCAGTTTGGTGCCACCAGTAAAGGTACTGGGATGGGGGGAAGACACTCTGTCCCCCTCCTCCAGGTCCTTGTTGAACAGGACTGAACCCAGGAATGACCCCGGGGGACCACCATTAGCCACCGGCCTCCAACTGGGGCCACGGAAAGGGGGTGTCCCTGAGGTGTCCCCGAGGTGTCACCAACTCACCCGCTGCAGCAGCAGCCCCCGCAGGAGGGAACGGGCGCAGAGGAGGAAGGAGAGGGAGCAGACGAGGATGATGAGGATGTCGAAGAAGAGGCGGAAAGAGTTGTCACCTGGCAGGGAGGAGGGGTGACAGGGGACATTGTCAACCTTCCTCACCCAGGTGTTGGTTTTGTTTTTGTGGGTTTTTTTTGGGGGTGGGTGGGGGGGACACACACACACACACAAAGACACCACTTTTTGTCACCCCTTTTATGTGTCACCCTCGTCCCGAGACGCTGGGGTCCCGGCACTCCTCGATGGCCCGCCCGGTTCTCCAGCCAGATCCTCACCCTCCCGCTGTGGGCCTTGTTGTCGAAGGTGATCTGGGGATAAACGGGGGGACACGGTGACACCCCCCACACTCACACCTACACCCCGGGGATGGGGGTTCATCGGGGTGTGTGGGGGGGTGTGGGGGTGTGTGTGTGTGTGTCACTCACGGTGACGGCGAAGGTGTAACAGTCGGGGATCTCGTCGTTGATGATGGTTTGGATGTTGATGGCCTTCAGCTTGAACTGGATGGTGACGTTGATGAGCCTGGGGGGGGGGACACAACACACGGGGGGTTGGGGGGGGGGGACAAGGGACATATGGGGGGGGCACGGGGTGGGGGGGAGGGAGGGTGAAGGGGGGGAAAGGGGGGACATGGGGGGACAGAGGGATATAGGAGATATGGGGGGGAAAGGGGGGGGATGGGGGGGCACAGCGGGGGGCAGGGGAGACAGAGGGGTTGGGGGGGCATGTGGGGGCACGGGGGGGGACATGGGACATATGGGGGGGCACGGAGAGGAATATAGGGGGAAAGGGAGGGTGAAGGGGAGAAAAAGGGGTGGGGGGACGTGGGGGGACACACGGGGGGACATGGGACATATGGGGGGCACGGGGTGGGGGGGGAAAGGGGGGACATGGGGGGGACAGAGGGATATAGGAGATATGGGGGGGGAAGGGGAGGGGGAATGGGGGGCACAGCGGGGGGGCAGGGGAGACAAAGGGGTTGGGGGGGGCATGGGTGGGGCACGGGGGAGGACATGGGACATATGGGGGGGCACGGGGTGGGGGGGGAAAGGGGGGACATGGGGGGACATGGGACATATGGGGGGCATGGTGCAGGGGGGGCACGGAGAAGAAGATGGGGGGAAAGGGAGGGTGAAGGAGGGGGGAAAGGGGAGAAAAAGGGGTGGGGGGACGTGGGGGGACACACGGGGGGGACATGGGACATATGGAGGGGGCACGGGGGGGAAAGGCGGGACATGGGGGGGACAGGGATAGAGGAGATATGGGGGGGCAAAGGGGGGACACGGGGGGGCACAGCGGGGGGGCAGGAGAGACAGAGGAGTGGGGTGGGGGTGCATGTGGGGGCACGGGGGGGGACATGGGACATATGGGGGGGCACGGGAGGGGGCACGGAGAGGAATATAGGGGGAAAGGGAGGTGAAGGGAGAAAAAGGGGTGGGGGGAC
>NC_133608.1:376613-472364 GCF_964106895.1 Numenius arquata
GGGGAAAAGGGAGAAAAAGGGGTGGGGGGACGTGGGGGGACACACGGGGGGACATGGGACATATGGGGGGGCACGGGGTGGGGGGGAAAGGGGGGACATGGGGGGACAGAGGGATATAGGAGATATGGGGGGAAAAGGGGGGGGACGGGGGGCACAGCGGGGGGGCAGGGGAGACAGAGGAGTTGGGGGGGGCATGTGGGGGCACGGGGGAGGACATGGGACATATGGGGGGCACGGTGCAGGGGGGCACGGAGAAGAAGATGGGGGAAAGGGAGGGTGAAGGAGGGGGGAAAGGGGAGAAAAAGGGGTGGGGGGACGTGGGGGGACACACGGGGGGGACATGGGACATATGGGGGGGCACGGGGTGGGGGGGAAAGGGGGGACATGTGGGGACAGAGGGATATAGGAGATATGGGGGGAAAAGGGGGGGGACGGGGGGCACAGCGGGGGGGCAGGAGAGACAGAGGAGTTGGGGGGGCATGTGGGGCATGGGGGGGCACGGGGGGGGGACATGGGACATATGGGGGGGCACGGGGCAGGGGGGCACGGAGAAGAATATAGGGGGAAAGGGAGGGTGAAGGGGAGAAAAAGGGGTGGGGGGACGTGGGGGGACACACGGGACATATGGGGGGGCACGGGGTGGGGGGGAAAGGGGGGACATGGGACATATGGGGGGCACGGGGGGTGGGAAAGGCGGGACATGGGGGGACAGGGATAGAGGAGATATGGGGGGGCAAAGGGGGGACACGGGGGGCACAGCGGGGGGGCAGGAGAGACAGAGGGGTTGGGGGGGCATGTGGGGCACAGGGGGGGGCACAGGGGGTGGAAAGGGGGGGGGGGGGGGAGATGGGGGAAAGGGGGACACGGTCAGCCCCCAGCCCCACTGTGCCCCACAGAGAGGCCTGGGAGAGCAGCCCCATAGCTCCCTATTAACCTCCCCACACACCCCCCCCAGCCCCACAGCTGCCCCATAACACTCACCCTCCAGGCACAGGGCCTGGGGACACTAGTGCCCCTGCCTCCCCATAGTGCCCCCAGCCCCATAGCCTCCCCATACCCCCTGAGCCCCATAGCTCCCCAGTCCCGTGGCTCCCTATATGACCCCCAGCCCCATAGCCCCCTTTACAGCCTCCAGCCCCACACATCCCCAGCCCCATAGCACCTCCAAGCCCCTGTGTCCCCCAGCCCCATAGCTCCCCCAGCCCCAAATGAGCCCTCATGCCCCATATGAGCCCTCATGCCCCATAGCTGCCCCCCAGCCCCCCTCATGCCCCCTGGGTCCCACAGCCCCATACCCCCCAATAGCCCCAGAGCTGCCCCCAGCCCCATAGCTCCCCCAAGCCCCACACATCCCCAGCCCCATAGCCCCCTATACCCCCCCAGCCCCATAGCAGCCCTCACGACCCATAGCCCCATAGTTCCCCCTGCCCCATAGTCCCCCATAGCCCCCCTCATGCCCCCTGGGTCCCACAGCCCCATACCCCCCGATAGCCCCAGAGCTGCCCCCCAGCCCTGTAGCTCCCCCAAGCCCTCCTGTTCCCCCCAGCCCCACACAGCCCCAGCCCCATAGCCCCTTATGCTCCCCCAGCCCCACAGCACCCCTCATGACCCGTAGCCCCATAGCTGCCCCCCAGCCCCCAAAAAAGGGGATTGGGGGGGGGAGGTGGAATTTGGGCATTTACTTGTGGAATTTGAGGGTGATGTTCCTGTAGCTGCGGTCAAGCCCCGGGGGGAGGGTTTGGGGGTCTTCGGGGTCCACCCCCACACAATCTATGGGGAGGAGAAGGACCTTCAGGGGAGGCCCAGGCCCCACAGAGACCCCCTTAGACCTTCTCCAACGGGATTTGAGGCCTCACAAAGACCCCTTGGACCTTCTCAAACCCAGGAGAATGGGATCGAGGCCCCACAAGGACCCTTTGGACCTTCTCAAAGAACAGGGTTGAGGCGCCACAAAGACCCATTGGACCTTCTCAAAGCCAGGAGAATGGGTTTGAAGGCCCCATCAAACCCCAGTTTGAAGGTCTCTTAGACCTTCTCAAACCCAAGATAAGGAGGGAAAAAACCCACCCCAGGATCCTGTAGTGGCTCCAGGACAAGGAACCTCATCCCCAAGGACCCCAAAACCCACCGGTGATGACCTGGGGGTTGATGTCAAAGGTGTCATTGGCTTCACCTTCACAGTGAAGGTCAAGAGGCCCCAAAAAAGACCTCTTCGACCTTCTCAAAACTGGGATAAGTGGTTGGAGGCCCCATAAAGACCTCTTTGACCTCCTCAAACCTAAGATACAGAGGAAAAAACCCACCCCAGGACCCTGTGGTGGCCTTGGGACAAGGAACCCTGATGTCTCCAAAACCCACCAATGATGACCTGGGGGTCAATGTTGAAGGTGTCGTTGGTTTCACCTTCAGAGAAATCCAACACAAAGAGCTCTTGGACCTTCTCAAACCCAAGATAAGGAGGGAAAAACCCACTCTAGGATCCTGTGGTGGCTCCAGGACAAGGAAACTCATCCCCAAGGACCCTAAAACCCACCGGTGATGACCTGGGGGTTGATGTCAAAGGTGTCATTGACTTCACCTTCAGGGTGAAGGTCAAGAGGCCCCAAAAAAGACCTCTTGGACCTTCTCAAATCCAAGATATAGAGGAAAAAACCCACCCCAGGACCCTATGGTGGCCTTGGGAGAAGGAACCTCAGCCACGAGGTCCCCAAAACCCACCGGTGACGACCCGGGGGTCGATGTCGAAGGTGTCGTTGGCCGGGTCAATGCGTCCCCTGCGGTAGAAGCGCTGGCAGAGGGTGAGGGCCGACTGGTTCTCCCCCCGCACGTAGGCGTAACGGCCAATGGTCTCGTTGGGAATGGCCAAGTACTGGAGAAGAAGACATCCTTGGTGGCCCCTGAGCCACCTGGGTGCCCCCAAACCACCTGGGTGTCCCCAAGGCCACCTCTCACCTTCTCCACGGCGTAGAAGACGCGGTCGTAGAGGTCGCGTTGAGTGTAGACGGCGTAGGAGTCCTCAGCCCCATCAACGTAGTCCTTCAGGAAGAGGTGCTTGAAGGCCATCGTGTTCTCCTCCTTGAAGGTCACCACCATCTGGTTGCTGAGGCCGAAGAGGATGAGCTGAGGGACAAAAGGGATGACGATGAGACGCCACAGCCCCAAAACACAGTGCTTTCACCCCAAAACAGGTCGCAGGAGGCCAAACACCATCACAGAGGACAAGGCCACCTGAAGGTCCCTGAGGTTGTCCCCATCTCCACCTGGTAGCCCCAAAACCTCTTTAGGTCCCCGTTTTCCAAAGGTCTACCACCCGTCGGGGACACGAGTCTCCTTGGGGACACACATGTCCCACCAGACAGGGGAGGGACAAACTCCTTGGGGACACATGTCCCACCACGCATGGGGGAGGACAAGCTCCTGGGGACACACATCCCACCACATGTGAAGGACAATCTCCTCGGGGACACGTATCCCATCACACGTGGGGGAGGACAATCTCCTTGGGGACACACGTGTCACGTGTCACATGCCACCCGTTTCCTTCCCCCTTCGTGACCGCAGCCCCCGTGACACCCATCTGGGAGGCGGTGACACCCCAAGGACGGCACTGACCCCAAGGACGTGCCACCAGGGTGACCCCAACAGCCCCCCACACCCCTCAGGGGACCTCTCCTGAGTCCCCACTGTCCCCAAACACCCCAAGTGTCCTCAAATATTCAAGCTCCCCCCCCCCCAAGACCCCCATCACTCCCCACGATGTCCCCAGGCCTCGCTGGAGGTGTCCCCTCCTACTTCCCCATGCCCAGTGTCCACCCCCCCCCAAGCGCCTGTGTCATTGTCACCCCTTGACTCCCTGGTGTCCCCTTGCCCATCACCCCTCAGTGCCACCCTGGTGTCCCCTCCCTGCTGTCCCCATGTCCCAGGGGACACCCCTCCCCGGTGTTCTTGTGTCCAGGGCCACCAGGGTCCCCACATCCCAAGGACACCCCTCCCCTGGTGTCCCCACGTCCCAGGACCAACCCTCCCCTGGTGTCCTGGACCCCCTCCCCGGTGTCCCCATGCCCCAGGGCCACCTCTCGCTGGTGCCACCCTCCCCACTCGGGTGTCCCCATGTCCTAGGCCACCCCTCTCTGGTGTCCCAGCCCAACCCCCCAGTCCCTCTCTCCCCGGTGTCACCGTTCCCCGGGCTACTCCTCCCTGCTGTCCCCCTCCCCTCTTCAGTGTTCCCATGTCTAAGGCCACCCTCCCCTCAGTGTCCCCATGTCCCAGGGCCACCCTTGCCCCATGGCCACCCCCTCCCCTCAGTGTCCCCATGCCCCATGGCCACCCCTCCCCAATTGGGTGTCCCCATGTCCAGGGCCACCTTCCCCTTGGTGTCCCCATGTCCCAGGGCCACCCTTGCCCCATGGCCACCCAGTCCCCGGTGTCCCAGACCCCCTCCTTGGTGTCCCCATGTCCCAGAGCCACCCTTGCCCCATGGTCACCCCCTCCCCGGTGTCCCGGACCCCCTCCCTGATGTCCCCATGCCCCATGGCCACCTCTCCCCACTGCCACCCTCCCCATTTGGGTGTCCCCACGTCCTAGGCCACCCCTCTCCGGTGTCCCAGACCCCCCTCCCCAATGTCCCCCTCCCCTCTCCGGTGTCCCCATGTCCCAGGGCCACCCTTGCCCCATGGCCACCCCCTCCCCAGTGTTCCTGGACCCCCTCCCCGGTGTCCCCATGTCCCAGGACCACCCTTGCCCCATGGCCACCCAGTCCCCAGTGTCCCGGACCCCCTCCTCGGTGTCCCCATGTCCCAGAGCCACCCTTGTCCCATGGCCACCCCCTCCCCGGTGTTCCCGGACCCCCTCCCCAATGTCCCCATGCCCCAGCCCTCCCCCCAGGTCCCTCTCTCCCCGCTGTCACCGTTCCCCAGGGCCACCCCGTCCCACGGCCACCTCTCCCCGCTCTCCCGGTGCCCTCCCCCCCCCTCCTTCCCCAGTTGTCGCCGCACCTGGACGGTGACAAGGAGGATCTTGGCCAGTTGTAGCCCCAACTTAACGGGCCGCCGTCCCCGGGCCCGGTACTTATCGCAAGGGCTCATGAAGAAATACTTGAGGCGGCGGCGCAGCTCTTCTTCCTCCGCCGCCGCCGGGGACTCCGCCGTCCCGTAGCCGGGACCGCGGCCTAGCAGCCGCTCCGTTTCTACGGGGGAAACGGCCGTTAAACCGGGGGGCCTCCGCCGGGGAGGGCGGCGGGGGGGGCGGCGAGGGCCGGTACCGGCCCTCGCCGCCCCCCCCGCCGCCCTCCCCGGCCTGGTGTCGTCCCCCCCCCCGCCTCGGCCCGGTCCCCGGTTACCGGAGGGAGCCGCCATCGCGCCGCCCTCCTCCGCGACTTCCGCCGCGCCCGCCTCACGTGACCGGAAGGCACCGCCTTCCCGCCCCCATCACGTTGAGGGGAAAGCACCGCCTACACACCGCCCCTCGGGGGCGTAGCCACGCCCACCCGCCGCCGGCCCCCTCCCCAGCGCCCTCATGGCCACGCCCATTTCCCCCCCCACGCCCTCACCGCGGTGACCACGCCCACTGACTGGCGGTGGTCACGCCCACTGGGCGCTGTGGTTACGCCCACAAGGCGGTGGCCACGCCCGCTGGCTGGCGGTGGCCACGCCCACACGGCGCCGTCGCCGCTGCCGGGACGGCGACAAGCGGCGTCTATGGGCAAGTGAGGTGTCCAGGGATGGTGGCATCTGGCCCAGGGGGACACGTCCATGGGTGGTGGCATCTGGCCCAGGGGGACGTGTCCACAGGTGGTGGCATCTGGCCCAGGGGGATGTGTCCATGGGTGGTGACATGTGGCCCAGTGGACACGTCCACAGGTGGTGGCATTTGGCCCTGGGGGACGTGTCCACACCAGGACAGTGACATGTGGCCCAGGGAACGTGTCCATGGGTGGTGGCATCTGGCCCAGGGGGATGTGTCCATGGGTGGTGGCATCTGGCCCAGGGGACACGTCCACGGGTGGTGACGTGTGGCACGGAGGGATGTGTCCACACCAGCACGGTGACATGTGGCCCAGGGGGATGTGTCCATGGGTGGTGGCATCTGGCCCAGGGGGATGTGTCCATGGGTGGTGGCATCTGGCCCAGGGGACACGTCCATGGGTGGTGACGTGTGGCACGGAGGGATGTGTCCATACCAGCACGGTGACATGTGGCCCAGGGGGATGTGTCCATGGGTGGTGGCATCTGGCCCAGGGGGACACTTCCATGGGTGGTGACGTGTGGCACGGAGGGATGTGTCCACACCAGGACAGTGACATGTGGCATGGGGGGACATGTCCGTGGTTGGTAGCATTTGGCCAAGGGGACACATCCATAGACGGTGACACATGGCCCGGGGGACATGTGCATGCGTGGTGACATGTGGCATGGAGAGATGTGTCTACACCAGGACGGTGACATGTGGCCTGAGGGGCACTTCCATGGGTAGTGACATGTGGCCCAGCAGACGCGTCCATGGGTGGTGACATGTGGCCCAGGAGGATGTGTCCATGGGTGGTGACGTGTGGCCCAGGGGACACGTCCACGGGTGGTGGCATTTGGCCCTGGGGGACGTGTCCATGGATGGTGACATGAGGCACGGAGGGACGTGTTCACACCAGGACAGTGACATGTGGCCCAGGGGACATGTCCATGGTTGGTAGCATTTGGCCAAGGGGACACATCCATGGACGGTGACACGTGGCCCGGGGAACATGTGCATGTGTGGTGACATGTGGCCTGAGGGGCACTTCCATGGGTAGTGACATGTGGCCCAGCAGACGTGTCCATGGGTGGTGACGTGTGGCCCAGGGGACACGTCCATGGGTGGTGGCATTCGGCCCTGGGGGACGTGTCCATGGATGGTGACATGAGGCACGGAGGGACGTGTTCACACCAGGACAGTGACATGTGGCCCAGGGGACGTGTCCATGGGTGGTGGCATCTGGCCCAGGGGGATGTGTCCATGGGTGGTGGCATCTGGCCCAGGGGGACACGTCCATGGGTGGTGACGTGTGGCACGGAGGGATGTGTCCACACCAGGACAGTGACATGTGGCATGGGGGGACATGTCCATGGTTGGTAGCATTTGGCCAAGGGGACACATCCATAGACGGTGACACGTGGCCCGGGGGACATGTGCATGCGTGGTGACATGTGGCATGGAGAGATGTGTCTACACCAGGACGGTGACATGTGGCCTGAGGGGCACTTCCATGGGTAGTGACATGTGGCCCAGCAGACGCGTCCATGGGTGGTGACGTGTGGCCCAGGGGACACGTCCACGGGTGGTGGCATTTGGCCCTGGGGGACGTGTCCATGGATGGTGACATGAGGCACGGAGGGACGTGTTCACACCAGGACAGTGACATGTGGCCCAGGGGACGTGTCCATGGGTGGTGACACGTGGCATGGGGGGACATGTCCATGGTTGGTAGCATTTGGCCTGGGGGACACGTCCATGGAAGGTCACATGTGGCATGGCAGGACATGTCCATGGATGGCGACACGTGGCCCAGGGGTACCTGTCCACACCAGGACGGTGACATGTGGCCCAGGTGATGTGTCCATGGGTGGTGACGTGTGGCCTGGAGGACACATCCATGGATGGTGCCGTTTGGCCTGGGGGGACACGTCCAGGGACGGTGATGTGTGGCGTGAGGGGACACGTCCACACCAGGGTGGTGACGTGCGTCTGCACACACGTGTTGCAGAGCCACCCCCCGCCGGAAGCGCCCGCACAACACACACGTGTGTCACCATGAGACGCGCCCCCGTGTCCCACCCCCGGGGCCGAAGTCCGGGGAGGCCCCGAGACGGGACACGATGACGGGGGCCACGTCCTGCACCATGTTCTCCTGGTTCCTCCTGGTCCTGAGCGTCTGCCCCCGGCCCGGCACAGGTAGGGACACGCCACCACATGCCTCCACATGCCTCCACACACCACCACACGCCACCACACGCCACCACACGCCTCCACACGCCACAGCATAGCACGAAATTCACCCTTTTCCTGGGTTCTTGCCCCCTCCTCTGGGTGCTTTCGCATTGCTCTGGGTGCAGTCACCCTGTTTTGGGTGCGTCGCTCTGGTTTTGGGGTTGCTTACACCCTTTTCTGGGTGCACTTGCCCTCTTCTGGGGTGCTTTCGCCCTGTTCTGGGTGCCTTTCCCCCCGTTTTGGCTGCTTTCACCCTGTTTTGGGTGCCTTCGCTCTGTTTTAGGCGCTTTCACCCTTTTCTTGGCTGCTTGCGCCCTCTTCTGAGTGTTTTCACCCTGATTTGGGTGCCTTCACCCTGTTTGGGGTGTTTTCACCCTGTTGCAGTTGCTTTCGCTTTGCATTCACCCACCCCTGGGTGCTTTCGCCCTGTTTTGGGTGCAGTCCTCCTTTTCTTGGTGCATTCACCTTGTTTTGGGTGCTTTCTCCCTGTGTTGGGTGCATTCACCCTGGTTTAGGTGCATTCACCCTGTTTTGGGTGCTTTCTCCCTGTGTTGGGTGCATTCACCCTTTTCCTGGGTGCTGGTGCCTTCCTCTGACTGCTTTCCCCCTGTTTTGGCTGTTTTCACCCAGTTTTGGCTGCTTTCTCCCTCTGTTTTGGCTGCTTTCACCCCGTTTTAAGTGCTTCTCCCCCTTGTTTTGGGTGCTTCTTCCCCTTGTTTCAGGTGCTTTCACCCTATTTTGGGTGCCTTCACTGTGTTTTGGGTGCATTCACCCTTTTCCTGGGTGCTAGTGCCCTCCTCTAGGTGCTTTCACCCAGTTTTAGGTGCTTTTCACCCTGTTTTGGCTGCTTTCATCCAGTTTTAGGTGCTTTCTCCCTCCGTTTTGGCCACTTTCATCCAGTTTGGGGTGCTTTTCTCCCTGTTTTGGCTGCTTTCACCTAGTCTTGGCCACTTTCACCCTGTTTTGAGTGCTTCTCCCCCTGTGTTGGGTGCTTTCCCCTCCTATTTTGGCTGCTTTCACCCAGTTTTGGCTGCTTTCATCCAGTTTTGGGTGCTTTCTCCCTCTGTTTTGGCTGCTTTCATCCAGTTTTAGGTGATTTCCCCACCTGTTTTGGCTGCTTTCACCCCGTTTTAAGTGCTTCTCCCCCTTGTTTCAGGTGCTTTCACCCTATTTTGGGTGCCTTCGCTGTGTTTTGGGTGCATTCACCCTTTTCCTGGGTGCTAGCGCCCTCCTCTGGGTGCTCTCACCGAGTTTTAGATGCTTTTCACCCTGTTTTGGCTGCTTTCACCCAGTTTGGGGTGCTTTCTCCCCGTTTTGGCCGCTTTCATCCAGTTTTGAGTGCTTTTCTCCCTGTTTTGGCTGCTTTCACCCAGTCTTGGCCGCTTTCACCCCTGTTTTGGGTGCTCTCCCCCAGTTTTGCCTGCTTTCCCCTCCTGTTTTGGGTGCTTTCACACAGTTTTGGGCACATTCACCCCCCTCCAAGCACCCTCAACCCCCCCCAGGAGCCTCCACCCGCCCCCCCGCCCCCATGGGTGCCCCCCCGTCCCCCCCTCCACCTCCTGTCCCCCCCTCCCCAGGTCTCCCCTCACGTCACATGGACTCGCTGGTCCAGATGGTGGAAGCCCTGGAGTCCACGGAGCCAGAGTTGCCGGTGCCGGAGCTGGCGCGGGCCCTGGGGGGTTGCAGCACCCCGGGGTGCCGGGCGGTGCTGGGGGAGCCCCCCCCTGTCCCACCGACCCCCCCGGCCCTCACCCCGGAGCAGTGGCAGCTGCTCGGCCACCTCCTCCACCCCGACCCCCTGGCACCCGAGCGGGGGGCGGTGCTGGCCCCCGACGGCTCCACCGTGGCCCTGGGTCCCCTCTTGGCCGGCATCGAGGTTGGGCTCAAGAGGGCCAAGGGGTGGCCCTTCCCGGCCACCGGGCCACCCCTCGACCCGCTCTACGCCGTCACCATCAGCGAGGCCTTGGGGACATCCTTCCTCCTGGCTCATGGTGGCCACGGCCACCGAGCCACCCTGGGACCCGCCGGCTGTTGGGACGACGTGGAGGACCCCCAAAACTACACCCTGCTGGGCCCCCCGTCACCCCTCCCCGACGCCGTCGCCAACGGGGCCATGGATGGGGTGCTGTTGGGTGCCCAGGTGGCCCAAGAACCCATCCCGTTGGCCGACCTTCTGCGGGGCTACTACGGGATGGGCAATGGCACGGAGAAGGGGCGACCACCCAGCAGTTACCGGCGACAAGATTTCGGGGCGCTGACGGGGCCGGGCAAGTTGGAGGAGGAGGTGGTGGCCATGCTGAGGGTGCTGCGGGAGCTGCCACCCACCCAGGGGCTCCTGGAGGACGTGGGGCCGGAGGAGTTGGTGGCCATCGCTGGCAAAGCGGCGCGGGACTTCACAGAGGTCTACGTGGGTAGGGAGGTGGCACCGGGTGGCGACGTCACATCTGTGTCCCCCCCCAAAATGTTGGGTGGGAGGGTGGGTGGGGAGCTGCACACTGAGTGGGGTCCCCTGTGTCACCCACTGAGGGCTTGGTGACATCTGACCTGGCGTGGTGGGACACCAGGGATGGACACTGGTGTGTCTCCTGGGTGGCCACCAGAGTCCCCAGTTGGTGGCCCCTTGATGGACACCCTGGATGGACATCGGTGTGTCTTCATGATGGACACCTGCAGGTCCCTTGGATCAACACCACCATGTCCCATGGATGGACACTGGTTTGTCTCCTGGATGGCCACCACTATGTCCCCAGATGGACACCACCACATCCCCTGGGTGGACATTGGTGTGTCCCCATGATGGACACCTGCAGGTCCCTCAGGTGGACACCAGTGCGTCCCCTGAATGGACACCATTGTCCTCCTGGAAGGACACCACTGTGCCCCATAGATGGACACTGGTGTGTCCCCAGATGGTGGTCCCTGGCTGGTCACCACCATGATCCCTGGATAATGGGTCCCTGCGCACTGCTTTGTCCCCTGGATGGCCATCACCATGTCCCCTGGATGGACACTGGTGTGTCCCCTTGACACTGGTCACAGCCATGTCCCCAACCAAGGGACACCCCGAGCAGATGCTTGATGTCCCCTAGATGAGGGGACCCCAAGGAGGACCCTTCCACGTCCCAGGCCAAGAGGTTCCCAAGTTGGGCAGATGCTCCATGTCCCCAAGACCCCAAGGGGACCCTTCCACGTCCCAGGCCAAGAGGTTCCCAAGTTGAGCAGATGCTCCATGTCCCCAAGACCCCAAGGGGACAACTCCATGTCCCCGGTTGCCCATGGGACCAGGCAAGTCCCCTCCTTCTACTGCTCGCCTTCCCTCGCAGAGTGCCCGGCCATCGTCCCCCGCTGCATGTGGGGTGCCCGTCCCTACCGGGGCACCCCCAAACCCTTGACCCTCCCCTTGGGTTTCGTCTTCATCCACCACACCTTCGTGCCCAGCACCCCGTGCCGCACCTTCGCCGCCTGCGCCCACGCCATGCGCGCCATGCAACGCTTCCACCAGGACACCCGCGGGTGGGACGACATCGGCTACAGGTGAGTCCATCATCACGGCGGTCCCCGGTCACCCATCTCCAGGGTGGCCCAGGTTGACCCATGGGTTCTTGCAGCTTCGTGGTGGGGTCGGATGGGTACCTGTACCAAGGCCGTGGTTGGCACTGGGTGGGTGCCCACACCAAAGGCTACAACAGCAGAGGTTACGGCGTGGGCTACGTAGGAGACTTCTCGGCCACCTTGCCCGACCCCGACGCCATCGCCCTGGTGAAGGACAGGTTACTGCCCTGCGCCATGCGCACCGGCCGGCTTCAACACAACTACACCCTACGTGGCCACCGCCAGATGGGTCACACCGACTGCCCTGGCAACTCCCTCTTCCAGGAGATTGAGACCTGGTACGGCTTTAAGGTGAGGACTAAGCTCTGGGACATCTCCAGGGGGTTGGAGGTTTGGTGGCATCTCCAAGGGTTGGAGGTTTGGAGGTTTGGGGGCATCTGCAAGGGGTTGGATGTTTGGTGGCACCACCAAGGGTTGAATGTTTGGTGGCATCTCCAGGGGGCTGGAGGTTTGGTGGCATCTCCAAGGGTTGGAGGTTTGGGGGAATCTCCAATGGGTTGGATGTTTGGTGGCATCTCCAGGGGGTTGGAGGTTGGGTGGCATCTCCAGGGGATGGACGTTTGGGGGCATCTCCAAGGGGTTGGAGGATTGGGGGCATCTCCAAGGGTTGGAGGTTTGGTGGCCCATTGGGGTGTCTGGGTGGTCCAGCATCGCCGGGAGGATGGGGGTTTGGTGGGGGTGGATGTTGGGGGTGATGCTGGGACTCAGCGTGGTTTCTTCTCTTCTCGACAGTGAGGACCATCCCCCTGGGGCCTGGTCTGGATGGATTGCGGGCAAGGTCGGATCACGGTCTGGATGGATCCTGGCCCAATGGGTGATGGTCTGGATGGAGCTTGGGCCAATAGATTTTGGTCTCAATGGCCACCAGCCTGGCTCGGCCCAGGTCCAGATGGCCACCAGTCTGACGGCCACCAGCCTGGGTGGACCCTGGTCTAGAGAGACACCAGCCTGGGTGGATCCTGGTCCAGATGGCCACCAGTCTGATGGCCACCAGCCTGGGTGGACCCTGGTCCAGGTGGCCACCAGCCCAACAGATGCCCTGATGGACACTGGCCCAGAAGTACCCTTAGCCTTGAAGGCTATCAGCCTGGACAGATCGTGGCCCAGGTAGCCACCAGCCCAGAGGGATCCTGTCCCGGCCCCACTGGCCTGGGAGACCATCCCCGTAGCCACAATAAAGTCAGTGCCAGGACATCAGCTTTGGGTGGTCCCTGGAGAGCGAGAGGGAAACTGAGGCACAGGGTGGGGATTGGCCCCAAGAAGACCCCCACCTCCACACCCCACACCCCCCCCCGAGATGGCCACCCAGCCCCCCCCAGAGGTGCCCAGGCCGCACCCCACACCGTAGCACCCACCCCCAGCCATTCCCCCACACCCGTTCACTCTGAAACCTAATGATGGCTTTTAAGGCGGATGCAGGAAACCACCCACCACGGTAGCCAGACCCCGCTGCGAGGTGGCCCAGCGTGGTCCGTCCCCCCCCCCCCCGCCTCTTCCTTCTCGGCGTGGCCGAGTCGGGAACGTAGAAAAACACCATCATCCTCATCCATCATCATCCTCATCCTCCTCATCTGGGCAGAGGCGGAGGGAGGTGAAGGGTGTGACTGAAACTCCCTCCTGGGTCACATGGGGAAGCCACCACAGGAACTGGGGTGGCCCAGGGCTGGGTGCCGGAGCGGGGCGGAGAACAGCCGAGGTACCGGGGTGCACGGGAAGGGGGGGGGACACGGTGAGGGGAGACCCTCCCGGGGCGATGCTCCAGCCTCGGGGGGTGCAGAGGGGCTATGGGGGGGGGGGGGGGGGGGGGCCGGGATGGGGTGAAGCGGGACCCCCCAGGAGGAAGGGGTGCTGCAGGACAAGGGGTGCTGCGGGGGGAGGAGTGATGGGGGTGCTGCAAATTGAGGTGGGGGACCCCAAAAATGATGCCTTCCTCCCCCCCTTGTGGTTTGGGCACCCACCGCAGCTCGGCTCTAGGGGTGCTGGCACCCCAAAATTGGCGGGTGCCAAAGCCGGGGCGGGGGGGGGGGGCACCCGCGGTTCACTTCCACCCCCGAGGCCATCCCGCGGGGGGGGGCGTGTGTGTGTGTGTGCCAGGGCGAGGAGGTTTTGGGGTGCTACAGGTCCCCCCCTTGTCCCGCACCCCCTGTGGGTGCTGGAGGGGGGGGGTCCCCAAGGCCGGGTCTCGGGGTGCAGGTGGCGGGAGGAAACGCGGGGGGGGGCGGGAAATGCGGCGGCGACGGAAACATCTCCGGCGCCCGCCCGCGCTCGGGGCCAAGGTGGCGACCGGGCCACCTGCCTGGGGTGTCACCCTGTCCCCCGCTGTCACCGCGCCCCGGCAGGGATGGGCGCTGCGTGGGGCAGGGGGCGGCGTGGGCACCCACTGGGTGGGGGGGGCACCCTCCTTGGGGCAGGGGGAAGCCGGAGACGTGGGCACCCAGAAGATGGGGACCCCCTTCATGGGCAGGGACACCCCGGGGACGTGGGGACCCCAAAGATGGGGGGCACCTAGAAGATGGGGACCCCTCGGTGGGCAGGGGCACCCTGGGGAGATGGGCACCCAGAAGATGGGGACCCCCTCGTGGGCAGGGGCACCCTGGGGATGTGGGCACCCCAAAGATGGGGACGCCTTGGTGGGCACCCAAAGGATATGGACCCCCACCATGGGCAGGGGCACCCTGGGGACATGGGCACCCACAAATTGGGGACCCCTTGGTGGGCACGCAGAAGATGGGGACCCCTCAGTGGGCACCTAGAAGATGGGGACCCCTCAGTGGGCAGGGGCACCCTGGGGATGTGGGCACCCACAAGTTGGGGACCCCTTGGTGGGCAGGGGGACGCTTTGGACATGAGCACCCAGAAGATGGAGACCCCTCGGTGGACAGGGGAACTCCAGGGACATGGGCACCCAGAAAATGGGGACCCCCTCATGGGCAGGGACACCCCGGAGACGTGGGGACCCCAAAGATGGGGAGCACCTAGAAGATGGGGACCCCTCGGTGGGCAGGGGCACCCTGGGGACGTGAGCACCCACAAATTGGGGACCACTTGGTGGACAGGGGAACCCCGGGGACATGGGCACCCAGAAAATGGGGACCCACTTATGAGCAGGGGGACCCCGGGGACATGGGGACCCCAAAGATGGGGGGCACCTAGAAGATGGGGACCCCTCGGTGGGCAGGGGCACCCTGGGGAGATGGGCACCCAGAAGATGGGGACACCCTCATGGGCAGGGGGACCCCGGGGACATGGGCACCCACAAATTGGGGACCCCCTTGTGGGCAGGGGCACCCTGGGGACATGGGCACCCACAGGATGGGGACCCCTCGGTGGGCACCTAGAAGATGGGGACCCCTCGGAGGGCAGGGACACCCCAGGTACATGGGTACCCAAAAGATGGGGACCCCTCGGTGGGCACCCACATATTGGGGAGCCCCCAGTGTGGCTTGAGCACCCATGGAAATGGGGACCCCCTGGGGGGGGTGTCAGGGCCACCCCCCAGCAACAGGCACCCCAAGGTGCTCCAATGGGGGTGCCCAGATGGGGGTGCCCTGGAGGAGAGGAGCCAAATTGGGGTGCTCTGGAGAAGGGCACCCAGGTGGGGGGTGCCCAGATGGGGGTTCCTGGGTGGGGGCACCCACAAAGGAGCACTCAGAGGTGCTTGGGTGGGGGGGTACCCCAGTACTTGGATGGGACCCCCAAACACGGGTGACCGGGTGGGGGTGCCCAACGAAGGGTGCCCTTCCCACCACCCCCCCACCCCACCCCATGGCCACCCAACGCGTCTCTCCCCGCCCCACAGATGGAGGTGGAGACCCCCCCCGAGCCCCCCACTCTATTGAAGACCTACAAATGGCGAACGGCAGCACCCGTGGGTGACCGGGAAGCCGAGAAGGCCACCGGGCCACCTGGCCACCGGACCACCGGGTCCCCGGGCAGCCGGCGCTGGACCCGCTTGCAGGGCTGGAAACGTTCCTACAGCCACCCCGAGTCCGATGGCCACCAGGATGGGACTGGGAGGGGCCACTCCGGTTCGGGGGGGCCACCCAAGGCCAGCACCCGCCGGTCCCTCTTCCAACGGGCGTTTTCGGCCCCCTCCAAGGTGACCAAGGAGCCGCGGGGACCCGAGGGTGGCAGGGCCACCCTGCAGAAGTACCTGCGCTCCGTGTCCAAGAGGAAGGGGCACGGGGAGAGCGGTGGCCCCAGGGCAGAGCCCGTGGTCCACGAGGCGGTTCCAGGTAGGGGGGTGGTGGTGGGGGGGTTGGGGTCGGGGTGGGGGTGATGGGTGGTGGGTTGGGAGATGACGGGTGGTTGGTGGTGGTGGGTTGGGTGGGTGATGGCGATGGGTGATGGATTGAGAGGTAAGGGTGATGGGTGATGGATTAGGGGTGGTGGGTGATGATGATGATGGGTGGTGGGTGAAGATGGTGATGGGTGATGGGTTGGGGGACAATAGGTGGTAGGTGGTGGTGGGTTGGGTGGGTGATGGGTGATGGATTGAGGGGTGATGATGATGGGTTAAGGGTGATGGGCGATGGATTGGGGGTGGTGGGTGATGATGATGATGGGTGATGGGCTGGGGGTGATGATGGGTGATGGATTGAGGGGTGATGGGTGGTGGGTGAAGATGATGATGGGTGATGGGTTGGGGGGACGATAGGTGGTAGGTGGTTGGTGGTGACGGGTTGGGTAGGTGGTGGTGATGGGTGAAGATGATGATGGGCGATGGGTTGGGGGTGATGGGTGGGTGGTGATGATGATGGGTGGTGGGTGAAGATGATGGGTGATGGATTAGAGGTGATAGGTGATAGGTTGGGGGCTGATAAGTGGTGGAGATGGGAAATGGGTGATGATCTGGGATGCGATGGGTGATGGGTGGTAGGTTGGGGGTGATAGGTGGGTGGTAATGGGTCGTGGTGACCACTGGGGTCTGGGAGGTGGTGGGTGATGGGTGGGTGACGGTAGGTGACATATTGGGGTGCAGGATCTGGCCAGGCTTTGCTAGTTTTGGGGAGCTCTCACCCGCAGGTGCCCTCCAGGGTTGGGTGGGGGCACCCATGGGTGCAGGATGGCTGGGTCCCACCTGGCCCCAGTGGCCCTGGTCCCCGTGTGTGCCTGGCACGGGCCTTGGTGAGGGCATCTGGGGCCACGCCACCCAGAGCTGGCAGAACCGGCTGGGCTCTGGCAGGGGCACCCACAGTGTGGGCAGGGCCACCCGTGGTGCGGGCAGGGCCACCGGGTGCCACCCGGCCTTGTCCCCACCATGCCATGGCCATGGCCAAGTGTGACAGTGGCATCACCACGCTCATGGTGGCACCTCCACAGCCACATGTCCCCCAGCATCACCCCGCCCATGGTGGCATGGCCATGGCCATGTGTCCCCTGGCATCGCCACATCCATGGTGGCACGTCCATGACCACATGTCCCTCAGCATCACTGTACCCCTGGTGGCACGGCCATATGTCCCCTGGCATCACCCTACCCATGGTGGCACCTTCATGGCCACATGTCCCTCAGCATCACCACACCCATGGTGGCATGGCCACAGCCACACGTCCCCTGGCACTGCCACGCTGCCCATGAGTGACAGGGACACGGTGAGCACCCGGTGTCCCCCTCACACCTTGCCCCACACCCCCAGTGAGCACCCATGGGACTCCAGCACCCGACGCCCTGGTGTGGGACGTTTCCAACTTCTCCTTGGTGGACGGTCACCTGGTCCTGGTGGGCAGGGATGAGGAGGTGAGGACACAGGGACACCAGTGGGCACCCAGGGGGTGGTGCCGTTGTCCCTCGGGTGAGGGGGTGGATGGGGTGGGTGACGGGGATGGTGGTCCCTGACCCCTGTGGTGTCACCAAACCCCTCTGGTGTCACCAGGCCTGGTGGGGGTGTCCCTTGGGTGACGGGGTGGGCAGATGGGTGATGGTCACAGTGGTCCGTGACCCCTCTGGTGTCACCAGGCCTGGTGGGGGTGTCCCTTGGGTGACGGGGTGGGCAGATGGATGGCGGTGACGGTGGTCCCCGACCCCTCTGGTGTCACCAGGACTGGTGGGGGTGTCCCTTGGGTGACGGGGTGGGCAGATGGGTGGTGGTGACGGTGGTCCCCGACCCCTCTGGTGTCACCAGGCCTCGTGCCGCAGCAGGACCCAGACGGGGAGCTCCATCTCCGACAGCACCAACCTGCACGGGGCGGGCGGCCGGAGGGACCCCGGTGAGCGACTGTGCCCCGTGTCACCCGGTGCCACGGGGTGTTGGCACGGGCTGGTGCCAGCCCTGAGCGTGCGGGTGCGGTGCACGGATTCCCCCCCCCCCCACCCCGCCCCGGGCCACGTGCCGTGCACCAGGAAGTGTGCACCAGGAAGTGTGCACCAGGTGGTCGTGCAACCTGCACCAGCGTGCTGTGCCAGGCGGCGTGCACCATGCCCTGCACCATGCACCGTGTCCCCTGCATTGTGCAACGTGCCCTGCGCCATGCACCATGCCCTGTGCCATGCACCATGTCCCCTGCATTGTGCAACGTGCCCTGCGCCATGCACCTTATCCCCTGCACCATGCACCGTGTCCCCTGCATCGTGCAACGTGCCCTGCGCCATGCACCGTGTCCCGTGCACCGTGCCCTGCACTGTGCCCTGTGCCATGCAGCGTGACCCCTGCATTGTGCAACGTGCCCTGCACCGTGCACCATGTCCCCTGCATCGTGCAACGTGCCCTGCACCATGCACCGTGCCCTGCGCCATGCACCGTGTCCCCTGCACCATGCACCGTGCCCTGCACCATGCCCTGTGCCATGCAGCATGACCCCTGCATCGTGCAACGTGCCCTGCGCCATGCACCATGCCCTGTGCCATGCAGCATGACCCCTGCATCGTGCAACATGCCCTGCACCATGCACCGTGCCCTGTGCCATGCAGCGTGACCCCTGCATTGTGCAACGTGCCCTGCACCATGCACCGTGTCCCCTGCATCGTGCAACATGCCCTGCACCGTGCCCTGTGCCATGCACCGTGTCCCCTGCATCGTGCACCGTACCCTGCACCATGCCCTGTGCCATGCAGCGTGACCCCTGCATCGTGCAACATGCCCTGCACCATGCACCGTGCCCTGTGCCATGCACCATGTCCCCTGCATCGTGCAACGTGCCCTGCGCCATGCACCGTGTCCCCTGCATCGTGCAACATGCCCTGCACCATGCACTGTGCCATGCAGCGTGACCCCTGCATCGTGCACCGTGCCCTGCGCCATGCACCACGGCCATGCGCTGTATGACCATGCACCGTGCCCCCTGTGCCATGCACCATGGCCTTGTGCACCGTGCATCCCTGCCGTGCCGTGTGCCGTGCCCTGTGCCGTGCTTCACGCCATGCACTGTGCATCCCTGCCGTGCCCTGTGCCGTGCACCGTGCCCTGCGCCGTGCAACGTGCCCTGTGCCATGCCCTGCACCATGCACCGTGCCCCCTGTGCCATGCACCATGTGGCCCCGTGCCCAGTGCATCCCTGCCGTACCCTGTGCCATGCACCGTGCCCTGCGCCGTGCACCGTGGCCATGCCTTGTGCCATGAATCATGCAATGCACCATGCGGCCGTGCACCGTGCCCTGTGCCGTGCACCATGGCCATGCCCTGTGCTGTGCATCGTGCCGTGCACCGTGCACCGTGCCATGCACCACACCTGGCATTGCATCCATGCCCTGTGCCGTGCACCAGGTACCGTGCACCACGGTATGCACCGTGCCAGGCTCTATCCTATGTCCCATGCCCTGCACCATGCACCGTGACCCCTGTGCCATGCACCACGTGGCCTTGTGCACCGTGCATCCCTGCCGTGCCCTGTGCCGTGCACCGTGCCATGCACCATGCCCTGCAACGTGCACCGTGCACTGTGCCATCCCTGTGCCATGCACCATGTGGCCCCGTGCACCGTGCATCCCTGCCGTGCCCTGTGCCGTGCATCGTGCCGTGCACCATGCCCTGCACCGTGCACCGTGGCCATGCCTTGTGCCGTGCACTGTGCCATGCACCATGCGGCCGTGCACGGTGCCCTGTGCAGTGCACCATGCAACATGCCATGCACCGTGCCGTGCACCATGGTCATGCCTTGTGCCGTGCACCAGGCACCGTGCCCCACAGCATGCCCCGTGCCAGGCACCGTGCTCTGCCCCATGCCCCGTGCCGTGCATCCCTCCGTGCCCCGTGCCATGCACCATGGCCATGCACCACATCACCGTGCTTGTGCCTTGCACCACACCGTGCCCTGTGCCCCACACCTCGAACCCCACCGTGCCCCACACCCCGAACCCCACCGTGCCCCACACCCCGTGCCATGCCCCATGCTCTCTGCCATGCCCCACAACCCCTGCCCCACGTCATGCCCCACACCTTGAACCCCACTGTGCCCCATACCTTGAACCCCGCCATACCCCACAGCCCCTGCCCCACACCGTGCCATGCCCCACACCCTCTGCCCCACACCATACCCCACACCCCCTGCCCCACACCTTCAACCCCACCATGCCCCACACCCCGAACCCCACCATGCCCCGCACCCCCTGGCCCCACACCATGCCCCATGCCTTGAACCCCACCATGCCCCACACCCCCTGCCCCACACCTCGAACACCACCATGACCCATACCCCAAACCTGACCATGACCCACACCCCCTGGCCCCACACCATGCCCCATGCCTTGAACCCCACCATGCCCCACACCCCCTGCCCCACACCCCGAACCCCACCATACACCACACCCCCTGGCCACACACCATGCCCCATGCCTTGAACCCCACCATGCCCCATGCCCCCTGTCCCACACCTTGAACCCCGCCGTGCCCCACACCCCCTGCCCCACATCGAGCCGGGTGCGTGGAGGAAGCGCTGGGCGCGAGGTGGCGGGTGCCGTCACCGCTTCCTCCTCGTTGCTGCCTCGGCTGATCCTGGCGATAACAAAACCCCCTTTTGGCTTCCTCCTCCCTGTGCCCCTCGACATCGGGGCCAGCCATGGGGCCCCGCCGCTGGCTGCTCTGCACCGCGCAGGGGGGTGAGTTACCGGCCCCGGCACCCACCGGGCACCGGGATGGGCACCGGGATGGGCACCGGGATGGGCACCGTCCCGCTTGGATGCTCGGCATCGCGGGGTTGGGCACCGGTGATGGGCACCGGAGCCGGGGCACCAGGATCAATCCCTTCCTCCCCCCCCCCACCCCCACCCCTGCTTCTCCCTGGCACCCATGAGCACCCATTTTCCACCCAAAAGCACCCAAAACTTGGCCACGGGCGCCAGCAGGACTTGGCACCCAAAACCGGGCACCTGGGGTTCTTCCTCCCCCTTTGGTTGATGTTTCCCAGGGGGATGGGGGGGGGGGATGGGTGTCTCCTGGCCCCCCCCCCTTCCCCAACCCCTCCATGGTGCTGGGGGTGCTGGTAAAGGGGGGAGTGTGTGGTGATGCTGGGTGCCCCCCCCAGACCCGGCTGGGGAGGAGAGATGCCCCCGGGGCGGCGGGAAAAGCACCGAGAGCGAGACCTCCCAGTTCAGTAACGTCAAGGTGGGTACCCCCCCAACCCCCCCAACCCCAACCCCAGCCCCCCCCCCCCCCCCGGGGTTCTTGGTCACCCACAGCTCCCTCCTGACCCCATCCAGGGGCTGTTGTGGAAGAGGCTCCGGGAACGGAAAGGTCGGGGTGTCCCCAAAGCCGAGACGCCGGTGGTGACGGTCCCCGACGGCGAAAGGTTCGGCACCGCGGAGGGCAGGGGGGGGGACGGGGGACAGATGGGGGTGCTGGTGGGGGTGCCCTGGTGACAGCCCTGTCCCCGCAGGGTCCCCAGCCGCAGCGGTTCGCGGGAGTCGCTGCTGCCACCCCCCAGCGTGGCCGAGCTGGACCTCACCGGGGACAATGTCATCGTCCGGCCCGTCCACGGCAGCATCGTGGGCGAGAGGTTTTGCTTTCAGGTAACGGGGGTGAGGGGAGGGGGTGTGCTCGGGGTGCCCCGACGAGGGCACCCCCGGCACCCAGGGCAAGCTGGAGGGGCTCCCTGGACAAGCTGGAGGGGAACCCAGGGCACCCACATCCCTCTGGGCACGTTGGAGAGCCACCCATGGCCACCTGGATGGGCAACCAGGGCACCCCAGGAAGCCTGGAGAGGCACCCAAGGCACCCCAGGCAACCTAGAGTGGCACCCAGGGTGCCCATGGCATCCTGGGGGGGCTCCCTGGGCAAGCTGGAGGGGAACCCAGGGCATCCATGGCCACCTGGATGGGCAACCAGGGCACCCACGGCACCCCAGGAATCCTGGAGAAACCCCCAGAGCACCCCAGAGAGGCACCCAGGGCACCCCAGGCAACCTGGAGAAGCACTCAGAGAGCCCATGGCACCCTGGAGGGGCACCCTGGGCAACCTGAAGGGGAACCCATGGCACCCTGGGCATGTTGGAGAGCCACCCAGGGCACCCATGGCACCCTGGAGGGGCACCCCGGCACATTGGAGGGGCAAACAGGGCACCCCAGGAAGCCTGGAGAGGCATCTGGGGCACTCAGGGCGCCCCAGGGCACCCTGAAGGGGCACCCAGAGCACCCCAATCATCCTGGAGAGGCACCTATGGCACCCCAGAACACCCCAGGGCACCCTGGAGAGGCACCCAGGGCACCCCAAAGCACCCCAGGGGACCCCGGAGGGGCACCCAGGGTACCCCAATCATCCTGGAGAGGCACCTGTGGTACCCCAGGCACCCCAGGGCACCCTGAAGGGGCACCCAGGGCACCCCAAAAGGACCTCCCCCTTAGCCACAGGCACCCGGAGCCCAGAGCTGCCCCCTCCCCAGGCACCCCAGGGTGTCCCCTACCCCCACCTCACCCCCCCCTCCCTTGCCCCCAGATCATCACGGGTGAGGGCAGCCGGTCCTTTGGGTGCACGTCCCTGGCTGAGCGCGACCGCTGGATCGAGAACCTGCGCCGCACCGTGCAGCCCAACAAGGTGGGGACACCGTGGGGTCACCCTGGGGACACCCCTGGGGACATCTCCGGGGCACCCCCAGGGGACGGGAACCCCCAGCACCCCAACCTGAGGGGCCACTGGTGGGGAAACTGAGGCACGAATCCCTCCTGCACCCCATCCTGGAGCCCTTCCCTGTGTCCCCTTGTGTCCTGTTTTCCCCCCGAGGGCTTGGGTGTCCCCCCATGTCCCCTCCTGTCCCCTGGGGGCTTGGTTGTCCCCTCGCGTCCCCTCCTGTCCCACGGTGGGTTTGGCTGTCCCCACCCCATTCACCCGTGTCCCCATGTCCCCTCCTGTCCCCCGTGTCCTTTCCAGTCCCCCACGTCCCATCATGTCCCCATGTCCCTCCACCAAATCCCTGTCCCCTCCTATTCCCCCGTGTCACCTCCTGTCCCCAATGTCACCTCCTGTCCCCCTCCTGTCCCCAGTGTCCTGCCCTGTCACTCATGTCCCCTCCTGTCCCCCATGTCCCCTCTTGTCCCTCCATGCCGTGTTCTGTCCCCATTCCTGCCTTGCCCCCCATGTCCCCTCCTGTCCCCCACGTCCCCTCATATTCCCCACTGTCACCTCCTGTCCCTCGTGTCCTGCCCTGTCCCCAGTGTCCTGCCCTGTCCCCCATGTCCCCTCCTGTCCTTCCACATCCTTTCCTGTCCCCCAGCATTCCCACATGTCCCCCTCCTGTCCCTCCACGTCCTCTCCATCCCCATGTGCCCCCTCCTGTCCTTCCATGTCCCCTCCAACCCCATGTGTCCCCCCAGGTATCCCATGTCCCCTCCTCTCCCCATTCCCCCCATCCTCACGTCCACCAGCAGAATTCCCTGTCCCCTTCACCTTGTCCCCTCAAACCTCCCCTCAGATTCACCCACCCCCCCGTGTCCCCCTTGTCCCCTTGACACCCCCCCACCCACGTCCCCCACCCCCACAGGACAACTGCGAGCGGTTGGAGCTGGCCCTGAGCCTGTGGGTCTACGAAGCTCGGGACCTGCCACCTCGGCGGCGTCTCCGTTGTCACCTCCACCTGGACGGCACCCTCTTCGCCCGCACCACCGCCAAGGTGGCCGGCCCCGACGGCGAGCTCTTTTGGGGCGAACTCTTCCAGTTGGCCGCCCTCCCGCCCTCCCGCGCCCTCACCCTCGCCCTTTGCCGCGATGACCACCCCGGCCAACCGGTGGCCTCCATCACCGTCCCCTTGTCCGAGCTGGCGGCCACCCGGCAGCCCTTGGAGCGCTGGTACCCGCTGAGCGCCCCCGCGGGAGGCGAGCGGGTGCCATCGGTGAGGGTGCGGGGGCGCTACCGGGAGGTGCGGGTGCTGCCCATCGTGCGCTACAAGGAGTTGGCCGAGTTCATCACCTTCCACTACCGGGAGCTGTGCGCCCGTCTGGAGCCCACCATCGCCGTACGGCACAAGGAGGAACTGGCCGGTGCTTTGGTCCGCGTCTTGCAGAGCACCGGGAAGGCCAAGGTGAAGGGGGTCCTGGCCATGGAGGATGTGGGGAGGGTGGGTGAGGACAAGCTGGGTGGCATGGTGGGATGGACATCATGGGTCAGGGGTGCCAGGAGGTCTGGGGTGGGATGGGATGGGGTCGGGTGGGTTGAGTTGGAATGGCATGGATGAGTTGGGATGGGATGGGGTAGACGGGTTGGAATGGGATGGATGATTTGGGATGGGATTGATGGGACGGGTTGAATTGGGATGGGATGGGTTGGAATGGGATGGATGAACTGGGTTGGGTTGAGTTGGAATGGGAGGATGTGTTGGGTTGGGATGGGTTAAGTTGGGATGGGGTGAGATTGGGTGGATGGGTTGGATTGGGTTGAGTTGGGTTGGAAAGGGATGAATGATTTGGGGTGAGATGGGATGGATGGGTTGAGTTGGGATGGGATGGATGAGATGGGGTTGATGGATTGGGTTGGGTTGGAATGGGATGGATGAGTTGGGTTGGGATGGGATGGGATGGGTTGAGTTGGGATGGGATGGGTTGGGTTGGAATGGGATGGATGAGTTGGGTTGGGATGGGATGGGATGGGTTGAGTTGGGATGGGATGGGTTGAGTTGGGATGGGATGGATGATTTGGGTTGAGTTGGGATGGGATGGGATGAGATGGGATGGATGGGTTGGGTTGGAATGGGATGGATGAGTTGGGATGGGATGGATGATTTGGGTTGAGTTGGGATGGGATGGGATGAGATGGGATGGATGGGTTGGGTTGGAATGGGATAGATGAGTTGGGATGGGATTGATGGGATGGGATGGGATTGATGGGATGGGAAACACCATTCAGGGAAGTGCCAGGAGATGCCTGCAGTTCCCAGGGTGGGTCGATCAACCCAGTTTGGGACCATGGTTGCCCACTGTTCAACTCATCCACCCGGCAGTCGTTCCTCATTGACCTTGGTGTGGCCGAGCTGGACCGTTTTGATGACCGGGAGGCGCTGATCTTCCGTGAGAACACGTTGGCCACAAAGGCCATCGACGAGTACATGAAACTGGTGGGGGGCAAGTACCTCCAGGACACGTTGGGTACGTGACGCTGAACGTGATAGGTCTTTGTGGGACATTATGGGGTGTTATGGGGAGCAGGGCATGGGTGGACCATTACAGGGCTGTAGGACACGCCCAGGACATCCATGGGGATGTGGTGGGGGCTTGTCACAGCCATGCCTGTGGTGGTGGCTGGTTGGTCCCCTTACGGGTTGTCCCTTGGTGGCCCAGGTGAGGCCGTGGCCCAGCTCTGCACCTCGGATGACAGTTGCGAGGTGGACCCCAGCAAATGTGCTGGCCTTGACCTCTCCGACAACCAGAACAACCTACGGCAGGTCTGCGAGGAGACCTTCCAGCGCATCGCCACATCCTACGAGTGAGGGACAACCCCCGCACGGGCCTGGGGCTGGGCACGGGGGTGGCCATGGGGGTGGGCACCTGCACAGGGATGGGCTTGGGGATGGACACTGACATGGAAGAGGCACCAGCACCATGAAGACCTGCGGATGGTCTTGGAGATGGGCATGGGCACCAGGATGGGCATGGGGATGGCTTTGAGAACTGGCACATGCACAGGGATGGGACTGGGCACCAGGAAAGACCTGGGGACAAGCTTGGGGACAGCCATGGAGGAGAGGGATGGGCACCACCCCTGGGATGGGCACCAGGAAGGACATGGGGACAATCCTGGGGACAGCCATGGAGGAGAGGGATGGGCACCACTCCTGGGATGGGCACCAGGAAGGACATGGGGACAATCCTGGGGACAGCCATGGAGGAGAGGGATGGGCACCACACCTGGGATGGGCACCAGAAAGGACCTGGGGACAACCCTGGGGACAAGCACAGTCATGGTGGGTACCACATCCCACAGCACATCATGGTGGCACATGAGGAGGTCTCCAGGGCCACCCACCTACCCCAGCACCCATCATGGTGTCTGTCCCCACAGGGCGTTCCCGGCAGAGCTCGGTGAGATCTTTGCAGCCTGGCAGGAGGAGTGCGCGGCGCGGGGCAAGACCCCCATCGGGCAGCGCCTGGTCTCGGCCTCCCTCTTCCTGCGGTTCCTCTGCCCCGCCATCATGTCCCCCAGCCTCTTTGGCCTGGTCCAGGAGTACCCCAGCGAGGCCACCGCCCGTACCCTCACCTTGGTGGCCAAGGTCATCCAGAACCTGGCCAACTTCACCACGTATGTCATGGGGCACAGCACTGGTAGGAGTGGGGAGGGACATCCCCATGGGGACGCCATGGGGCAGTGGGGACATCCTCTACGTGCTGTGGGGCACGTGCCGTGGACATTCATGAGGCAGTAGGGTTGTCCCCAACATGCCATGGGCCAGTAGGGTTGTCCCCAACATGCCATGGGGCAGCAGGGCCATCTCCTCTGTGCCATGAACCAGCCACGGGGCAGCAGAGGACATCTCCACTCCATGTATAGGGTTGATGTGTCCCAGCAGCAGAACCTCGTGTGTCCCCTGTGGTGGCCTGACCTATGGGTGGCTTGGTCCATGGAGTTGTCTTCACCCATGTCCTGGCTTGTAGACAGGGTGGTGCAGGGACATTGCAGTGACTTGGTCCATCATCCTGGAGGTGGCCTGGCCCGTGACTGTGGTGGTGACCCAGGCCATTGCCTGGCCCCTGGGTTAACCAGACATCATGGCCCCCAGGTTTGGTGAGAAGGAGGCCTACATGGGCTTCATGAATGAGTTCTTGGAGCACAACTGGAGCACCATGAGGGACTTCCTGCAGAGCGTGGCCAACCCCGAGAGCAGCGTCCACATGGCCACCTACGATGGTTACGTGGACCTGGCCCTGGAGCTCGCCACCCTCCACCTCCTGCTCTGCGACATCTTCTCCAGCCTGGACCAGGTGCCACCACCTGTTTGTCCCCGAGGGTAGCTGGCAAGACCGGCCACCTTCTTCTCCCCACAGGCAGAGCTGGTGTCTACTGCCCCATGGATGGCACAAGGCCACCCGTTGTCCCCATAATGTCCTTGTCTCATCCTGGCAGGCCACGCAGGAGGAGCTGGAGCCCCTGCCCACCATCCTCACCGCCATCAAGGAGGGGACCCCTGTCCCCGTCTCCGTTCGGCTCAGCTCCACCACGGAGCGAAGGTACCGGTGGGTGGACAGGAACACGCATGGGACCAAGGTGGACGTGTGGGGCCAGGGGGACCTTTGGTAGATAGGTGACACCAGGATGGGTTTGGGGTTGTTCTGGTCCTGATTGGGTCTAAGGTGACTCTGGTCTCAGAGTCACTGGTCCCAGTTGGGTTCAGGGGATGGTTTTGGTCCCTGATGGGTCCAGCAGATGGTTGTGGTCCAGGCAGGGATGGTTCTGGTCCCAGTTCAGGGAATGGTGCCATCTGGACTGGATTTGGTGGACACTTGTGGTCCAGGCTGGGTCCTGGAGATGTTTCTGGTCCTAGATGGATTTAGCGGGTGTTTCTGGTCCTTGAGGGTTTCAGGGTGGTTCTGGTCCCAACTGGTTTTGGGGTGTTTCTGGTCCTGCTGGGTTTGGGGTGGTTCAGGAGGTGGGTCCGATCCCAACTGGTTTTGGGGTGTCTCTGGTCCTGGCTGGGTTCAGGGTGGTTCTGGTCCCTCCTGGTGTGACACCACCCCAGTATCTGTCCATGTCATCGCCCCATCTCCCCTTGTAGCCCAGCAGAGAGCTTCAAACCAGGCTTCGTGCCACCTCGGGACCTGAGCAAACACAGTCCCCTCATCAAAAGCCAGTCCCTCATCAGCATCCGCCGCGTCCGGGGACGGGAGGAGGGACCGGAACCGGAACCATCACCGGCACCGGTACCGTCACCACCGCCATCCAACCGGGAACGCCGTAACGTGCAACGCACCCAGAGCGTCCCGGCGCAGAACAAAGCCACTCGGCGCCTCCGCAAGCAGAGCAGTGTCGAGCACGTGGAGGGGCCACCCACGGAGGACAACCTGGGGACACTCGCCCACCACAACGCCCCGGTAAGCCCCAGTAGCCACCAGGCCACCCTCGTGTTGGGACCGAGGAGAACGTTGGTGGTTGCACCAAATCAGTGGCTGCCCCCAATCACTGGCTGCCCTTAGCTAGTGGTTGCCTCCAACCAGTGGTTGCCCCAAACCAGTTGATGCCCCCAAACAGTGGTTGCCTCCAACCACTGGGTGCCCCCAACCAATGGATGAGCCAAGCCAGTGGGTTCCCCAAACAATGGGTTCCTCCAACCAGTGGGTGCCCAAACCAGTGGATGATCCCAAACCAGTGGTGTCCCCAAACCAGTGGGTGTCCCCAATCAATGGGTTCCTCCAACCAGTGGGTGCCCCCAACCAGAGGTTGCCCCAACCAGTGGATGACCCCAAACCAGTTGGTGCCTCCAACCGGTCGGTGCCCCAAACCAGTGGCTGAACCCAACCACTGGATTCCCCAAAACAGTGTTTGCCCCCAATCAATGGGTTCCTCCAAGCAGTGGATGCCCCCAAACCAGTGGGTGCCCTCAACCAGTGGGTCCCTCCAACCATTGGGTGACCCAAACCAGTGGATGACCCCAAACTATTGGCTGCCCCACGCCAGTGGTTGACCCCAACCAGTGAGTGCCTCCAACCAGTGGTTGCTCCAAACCAGTGGGCGCTCCCAACCAGTGGGTGGTCCCAACCAATGGTTGCCCCCAACCCGGGGTCCCTCATCCCCCACAATGTCCCAGGAAGCCCCGGTAGCCACCAGGCCACCGTGGTGTCCTGGTGGAGTAGAAGATTGGTGTTACCGGGTGCCGCCGGTGCCGTAGGGTCGCGGGAAGATGCGCTCATCGGCGTCGCTGCCGCGCAAATCAACGGTGCCGTGGCAGCGCTACGCGGAGGAGGCAGCGGCGGCCCAGGGCGAGCTCTACGCCATCCGCCCCCTGGAGAAGGTGACCACCGGGGGTGGGTGGTTGGTAGCCAAAGCTACCAACCGAGGTGGCCCCGTTGGCCGTGTCCCACTTGTCACACCCCGTCTTGGTCCCTCTCCAGCACGGGCGGTTGATCGAGGGGCTGAGGAAGGAGGTGGGGGAGAACCGGGAGAAGATTCGGTCGGTGGAGATGAAGGTTGGGGAGATGGAGGAGCAGCACCAGGAGCAGCTGGAGAGGCTCCGGAAGCAGCTGGAGGAGGCCAACGCCCGGGCGGCAAATTTGGGGGCCAGGTAGGGATGGGGAGTGGGTGCCCAAAACCAGTGGGTGCCCCAAAACAGGGGGTGCCCACAAACAGTAGTTGCCCCAAAAAAATGGGTGTCCCCAACCAGTGGTTGCCCCAAAACAGTGGGTTCCCCAAACCAGTGGGTGCCCCCAACCAGTGGGTGCCCCCAACAGTGGGTGTCTCCAACCCAGTGTGCCCCCAACCAGTGGGTCCCCCAAACCAGTGAGTGCCACAAAACTGGGGGTGCTCCCAACCAGTGGGTACCCCCAACCAGAGGGTGTCCCAAGCCAGTGGTTGCCCCCAACCAATGGGCGCCCCAAAAAAATGTGTGTCCCCAACCAGTAGGTGCCTCCAACCAGTGGTTGCCCCAAAACAGTGGGTTTCCCAAACCAGTGGGTTCCCCCAAAACAGTGGGTGCCCCCAACTGGTGTTTGCCTCCAACCGGTGGATGACCCCAACAAGTGGTTGACCCAAACCAGTGGGTGCCCCAAAAAAATGGGTGTCCCCAAACCAATGGGTGCCTCCAACCAGTGGATGACCCCAACCAGTAGGTGCCCCCAACCCATGGGTGCCCCAAACCAGTGGTTGCTCCCAAACAGGGAGTGCCCCCAAAAAATGGGTGTCCCCCAACCAGTGGGTGTCCCCAAACCAGTGGTTGCCCCACACCGTGTCGGGATCTCGATTCATTCCCAACCCCATCAGGTTGACGGCGGCCGAAGGCACCAGGAAGAAGGACCTGGAGAGGCTGAAGAGCAGTGAGGAGAAGAGCCGGGAGCTGGTAAGAGCTGGGACCCGGGTGCACCCATGGGTGACAGGAGGGACCCGTGAGTGGTCTGACGGGGTCCCCTCGCAGGAGAAACGGTTGTCGGCGCTGGAGAGGGAGCAGGCGGAGCTGCGGGGTGCCATCACCCAAGCCCTGGGCCACCCCGGGAGGACGGGACGGCGGATGGCGGCGCGGGGCTGGGACGAGAGCGGTGACGACGCTCAGGCCACCAGCGTGTGACCGGCTTCTCCCCGTGTCCCCAACGTGTCCCTGCAGCCCCATCACCCCACCATCTCCTGGGTCTTTCCCAAGGGGTGTCGCCTTCCCCAGGCAATAAACAGCGTTGGTGTCACCGTCACGAGGTGCCGGGCTCTGTCCTGCCACTGCTCGGGGCTCTGTCCCCAACCCTGTCCTGTCCCCAGTGCCCTACGCCTGGCAGGGACACCCCAGGACCTGTCAGGGCCATGGGGACCTGGAGCAGACCCCTAGGGACCTGGGGAAGTGACAGAGATGGCAGGGCCATGGGGACCCCTGGGGACAACAGAGCTATGGGGACCCTTTGGGATGGGGCCATGGGGACCCTTTGGGGATGGCAGGGCCATGGGGACACTTTGGGACAGGGCCATGGGGACACTTTGGGGATGACAGACCCATGGGGACACATTGGGGACAACAGGCCCATGGGGACCCGTTGGGATGGGCCCATGGGGACCCTTTGGGGATGGCAGGGCCATGGGGACACTTTGGGACAGGGCCATGGGGACACTTTGGGGATGACAGGCCCATGGGGACCCGTTGGGATGGGGCCATGGGGACACTTTGGGGACAACAGGCCCATGGGGACCCGTTGGGATGGGGCCATGGGGACACTTTGGGACAGGGCCATGGGGACCCTTTGGGGACAACAGGGCCATGGGCACCCCTGGGGACAGGGCCATGGGGACCCTTTGGGATGGGGCCCTGGGGACCCTCGGCGTTGACAGGACCCTCAAGGTCCCCTCAGGGCCGCCCCTCCTCAGCCCAGCCCGACCTTCCCCTTCCGCCCCCCCAAGATGGCGGCGCGGTGCCGCCGTCGCTCGCCGATGACGCAAAATCCCCCGCGCCGCCCTCTCTTCTCCCCCACCCCTCCCTCCTGGAAGGTCGCCGCGCTGCCCCCCTCTCCTCCCCCCCCCCCCGCTCCCTTCCCTCGCCACTTCCAAGATGGCGGCGACGTCGACCCGCTGACGTCATCAGCGGAGCGCCGCGCCGGCGGCGGAGGGCGGTGGCGGCGCACGGCGGCCGCTCCGGCGGGGCGGGGGCGCGCGCGGGCAGGGCGGGCGGCGGGGCCCGCGCGCGGCCCAACATGGCGGCGGCAGCGGCGGCGGCGACGGCGACAGAGGCGGCGCCGGGACCCCGTTCGCCGCCCCTAAGATGTCGGCGGCGGGCCGGTGGCGCGCGGCGTGACGTAGTCAGGCCCCGCCGAAGGGAGGGGGGCGGGGGAGCGGCCGGAGCGACGCAGGAGGCGGCGGCGGCGGCGGCGGCGGCGGCGGCGGCGGCGGGACCGGCCGGGCCCCCGGGGGGGGATTTAAAGGGACCATGTCCCCGGCGCGGCGGCTGCTGTGGGGGCCGGAACCGGGCAGGAGGCGGCGGGGGCGGCGGTTGGAGCAGCGACGCCGCCGCTGAGGAGAAGGAGGAGGAGGAACGGCCCGGCCCCGGGGGACCGGAGGGGTGAGTGCCCGGGGGAGGGGGGGGGGGGGACCCGGCGGGAGACAAAGCGGAGCCGCTACCGGGGGACCCGCGGGGGGGGTTGGGAGAGGGGGAGGTGACGCTGACACCCCCCCCCGACCCCCCCAGACCGGCCCCGTCCCGGGTGCTGAAGCGCGGGGTGGGGGCACCCCGGCGGCCGGGGGGGGCGCAGGGCCTGAGGGAACCGGGAAGGGACCCAGGCGTCCGGGAGGGGAGCGGGGGGGGGGAACAGCCAGGTGTCCCGGGGAAGGCGGGCATGGGGGGGGGGGGGGGGGCTGTGGTGATGAGGGGGGACCCAGGTGTCCGGGGGGGTACAGAGAGGGAGGGGGGGGTGTCAGGGTGAAGAGGGGACTCAGGCATGCAGTGGGCATGGAGGGGGGGGGGCTCTGTCCTGAGGAGAGGACGCAGGCGTCTGGGGGGGCATGGAGGGGGGGAGAGGGGTCTGTGGAGAGGAGGGGACCCAGGGGTCCGGGGGGGGGTTTATGGAGGGAAGGGGGGGTTCTGTGGTGAGGAGGGGACCCAGGTGTCCGGGGGGGGTATAAAGAGGAGAAGGGGGGTGTCAGGGTGAAAAGGGGACGCAGGCGTCTGGGGGGGCGTGGAGGGGAGGGGGGGGGTGGTCTGTGGTGAGGAGAGGACCCAGGGGTCCGGGGGGGTATAGTGAGGGAGTGGGGGGGGTCTGTGGTGAGGAGAGGACCCAGGTATCCAGGGGGGTTTGGGGGGGGGTGAAGAGGGGACCCAGGCGTCCAGGTGGGCATGGAGGGTAGGGAAGGGGGGGGGGTTTCTGTCCTGAGGAGGGGACCCAGGTGTCCGGGGGGGTATAGTGAGGAGAGGGGGGGTGTCAGGGTGAAGAGGGGATCCAGGCGTCCAAGTGGGCATGGAGGGGACCCAGGGGTCTGGGGGGGGGGTTTATGGAGGGGAGAGGGGATCTGTGCTGAGAAGGGGACCCAGGGGTCTGGGGGGGCATGGAGGGGAGGGGGGGGTCAGTGCTGAGGAGGGGACCCAAGTGTCCAGGGGGGGGCATGGAGGGAAGGGAAGGGGGGGGGGAATCTGTGCTGAGAAGGGGACCCAGGGGTCCAGGGGAACATGGAGGGTAGGGAAGGGGGGGTTCTGTGGTGAGGAGGGGACCCAGGCGTCCGGGGGGGTATGGAGAGGAGAGGGGGGGTGTCAGGGTGAAGAGGGGACTCGGGTGTCCAGGTGGGCATGGAGGGGAGGGAAGGGGGGGTGGGGGGGTGGTGTTCTGCCCTGAGGAGGGGACGCAGGCGTCTGGGGGGGGATGGGGGGGGGTGGGGTGTCTGTGGTGAGGAGAGGGCCCAGGGGTCCAGGGGGGGGTTTATGGAGGGGAGGGGGTGTCTGTGCTGAGAAGGGGACTCAGGTGTCCAGGTGGGCATGGAGGGGAGGGAAGGGGGGGGTTCTGTGCTGAGGAGGGGACCCAGGGGTCTGGGGGGGTTTATGGAGGGGAGGGGGGGGGTCAGTGCTGAGGAGGGGACCCAGGGGTCTGGAGGGGTTTATGGAGGGGAGGGGGGGGGTCAGTGCTGAGGAGGGGACCCAGGGGTCTGGGGGGGTTTATGGAGGGGAGGGGGGGGTCAGTGCTGAGGAGGGGACCCAGGGGTCTGGAGGGGTTTATGGAGGGGAGGGGGGGGGTCAGTGCTGAGGAGGGGACCCAGGGGTCTGGGGGGGTTTATGGAGGGGAGGGGGGGGTCAGTGCTGAGGAGGGGACCCAGGGGTCGGGGGGGGTTTATGGAGGGGAGGGGGGGGTCAGTGCTGAGGAGGGGACCCAGGGGTCTGGGGGGGTTTATGGAGGGGGGGGGCGGTCTGTGCTGAGGAGGGGACCCAGGGGTCTGGGGGGGGGTTTATGGAGGGGAGGGGGGGGTCAGTGCTGAGGAGGGGACTCAGGGGTCGGGGGGGGTTTATGGAGGGGAGGGGGGAGGTCTGTGCTGAGGAGGGGACCCAGGGGTCTGGGGGAGGGTTTATGGAGGGGAGGGGGGGGTCAGTGCTGAGGAGGGGACCCAGGGGTCGGGGGGGGGTTATGGAGGGGAGGGGGGGGTCTGTGCTGAGGAGGGGACCCAGGGGTCTGGCAGAAGCACCGCGACACCCAGTACCGAGCGCTGCCGGCTTCAGCATCCCCCGGCTACGAACGGAGGGGACGGGATGGATCCGGACCCTCACTAACGCTTCCCCTCGGCCGTTCCGGTGCTGGTTCACCTCCACCGCCATCACCGGCACCGGCGGGAGGAGGCAGACCTCTGCCGAGCTCAGTAACCGGGGTCAAACGAGCATCCGGTGACCCCGTAATCTCCGCCGGGAGCGTTTCATCTCTGCCGAGCGGAGCCGGCGAGGGGCCGCGGCGGTGCCAGGGCGTTTCACCCCGGGCCGTGGTTTGGCAGCGCCGCTGGCTCCGGCGATGAGGTGTGTTTTTTTTTTTGTTGTTGTTGTTGTTTTGGCACGGTGCCGGGAACGGTTCCCTTTTCCCAAGCAGCCGGATGGCGGGGAGCGGGTCGGAGCCCGCCCGGTGCCGCCGCACGGCACGAAGGGGAGAGCGGAGCCGACGCCGCCCGGGGCCCCCTCGGCCTCATCCCGTCTGGGCCCGGTGCCTCTTGGAGCTTCTTCCACCTCATCCCGGCACGACTCGACGCCGGATTTCCCTCCCCGCCGTGTCGTTTGGAGGATTTGGCGCACGGAGCATCCCCATCGACGCCGTGAAACCCCCCCCTCCGTCGGCACCGAATTCCCCGAGGATCCCCCCACCGGCAAAGCCCCGCATCCCGACAAACCCCCTCGGCACGGGATTTGCCGGCTTTTAGCCGTGAGCGCTGGAGCAGAAACGGAAGAGCTCCCCGGGGGACGCGTCCTTTGCTCCTTCTGCCTCCGAGATTGGGGGAGAAAAAAGCCACTTTTTTGCTAAACGAGCTCGTTAACAGCGGGGAGGAGCGTCGCCGACCGCTTGAGGTTTCCCTGTGGAAGGAAACCATCCGGGATCCCGGCTCGAGCCATGGGAGCTTCCTGGATTCTCTCTGAATTTTTCCCATATCGAAGCCCGGAGCCCTCGCTCCCCTCTGGAGTTTTCTCCCTGGCTGTGCCATGTGATTGGCACGTAAGCGTGCGGGACCCGGCGCGATTGCTTGGGATCTGGGATGGAGGGGGGAAAACCGGCGCCGTCCTCCTGCGTTGGGGCATCTCTTTGGAATATGGGAGGCGGGAAAAGCTCTTGGGGGGGTGGGGGAAAGAAAACATGCGGCTGGAGCCGGGGGGTTCAAGCTCACCTGGAGCGTGTGGGACCCAGCGGGCTTGGCCATGACCTGGGACGGAGGAGGAAGAACCAGCGCCGTCCTCCTGCGTTTGGGCTCCTCGCTGGAATATGAGGGGGAAAAAAACACCCATGGGAGGAAAAAACCACACAGCTGGAGCCAGCCTGGTTCGAGCTCACCTGGAGCGTGCGGGATCCTGTGAGCTTGGCCGTGACCTGGGATGGAGGAGGAAGAACCAGCGCCGTCCTCCTGTGTTTGGGCTCCTCTCTGGAATATGAGGGGAAAACCACACGTGTAGGAGGGAAAAGATGACGTGTGGTTGGAGCTGGGGGGTTCAAACTCACCTGGAGCGTGTGAGATCCCGTGAGCTTGGCCGTGACCTGGGACGGAGGAGGAAGAACCAGCGCCGTCCTCCTGTGTTTGGGCTCCTCTCTGGCATGGAAGGGGAAAAAAAAAACACCTGTGGGAGGAAAAAACCACACAGCTGGAGCCAGCCTGGTTCGAGGTCACCTGGAGCATGTGGGAGCCGGCGAGCTTGGCCGTGACTTGGGATGGAGGAGGAAGAACCAGCACCGTCCTCCTGCGTTTGGGCTCCTCTCTGGCATGTGAGGGGAAAAAAACACATGGGGGGAAAAAAAACCACACAACTGGAGTCTGCCCGGTTCAAGCGCGCTGGGAGCGTGTGGGATCCTGTGAGCTTGGCCGTGACTTGGGATGGAGGAGGAAGAACCAGCGCCGTCCTCCTGCGTTTGGGCTCCTCTCTGGAATATGAGGGGAAAAACACACGTGTAGGAGGGAAAAGATGACGTGTGGTTGGAGCCGGGGGGTTCAAGCTCACCTGGAGCATGCGAGATCCCGTGAGCTTGGCTGTGACCTGGGATGGAGGAGAAAGAACCAGCGCCATCCTCCTGCGTTTGGGCTCCTCTCTGGAATATGAGGGGAAAAACGCACTCGGGGGGGAAGAAAACATGCGGCTGGAGCCGGGGGGTTCAAGCTCACCTGGAGCGTGCGGGAGCCGGCGAGCTTGGCCATGAACTGGGATGGAGGAGGAAGAACCAGCGCCGTCCTCCTGTGTTTGGGCTCCTCTCTGGCATGTGAGGGGAAAAAAAACACGTGGGAGGAAAAAAAACCACACAACTGGAGTCTGCCCGGTTCAAGCGTGCCGGGAGTGTGTGGGACCCCGTGAGCTTGGCCATGACCTGGGACGGAGGAGGAAGAACCAGCGCCGTCCTCCTGCGTTTGGGCTCCTCGCTGGAATATGAGGGGGAAAAAAACACCCGTGGGAGGAAAAAACCACACAGCTGGAGCCAGCCTGGTTCGAGCTCACCTGGAGCGTGTGGGACCCCGTGAGCTTGGCCGTGACTTGGGATGGAGGAGGAAGAACCAGCGCCGTCCTCCTGCATTTGGGCTCCTCTCTGGCATGTGAGGGGAAAAAAACACGTGGGGGGAAAAAAAACACGTGGGAGGAAAAAAAACCACGCAACTGGAGTCTGCCTGGCTCAAGAGCGCTGGGAGCGTGTGGGACCCGGCGAGCTTGGCCGTGACCTGGGACGGAGGAGGAGAAACCAGCGCCGTCCTCCTGCGTTTGGGCTCCTCGCTGGAATATGAGGGGGAAAAAAACACCCATGGGAGGAAAAAACCACACAGCTGGAGCCAGCCTGGTTCGAGCTCACCTGGAGCGTGTGGGATCCTGTGAGCTTGGCCGTGACTTGGGATGGAGGAGGAAGAACCAGCACCGTCCTCCTGTGTTTGGGCTCCTCTCTGGAATATGAGGGGAAAACCACACGTGTAGGAGGGAAAAGATGACGTGTGGTTGGAGCTGGGGGGTTCAAACTCACCTGGAGCATGCGAGATCCCGTGAGCTTGGCCGTGACCTGGGACGGAGGAGGAAGAACCAGCGCCGTCCTCCTGTGTTTGGGCTCCTCTCTGGAATATGAGGGGAAAAACACACTTGGGGGGGAAGAAAAGATGCGGCTGGAGCCGGGGGGTTCAAGCTCACCTGGAGCGTGTGGGAGCCGGCGAGCTTGGCCGTGACTTGGGATGGAGGAGGAAGAACCAGCACCGTCCTCCTGCGTTTGGGCTCCTCTCTGGAATATGAGGGGAAAAACACACTTGGGGGGGAAGAAAAGATGCGGCTGGAGCCGGGGGGTTCAAGCTCACCTGGAGCGTGTGGGAGCCGGCGAGCTTGGCCGTGACTTGGGATGGAGGAGGAAGAACCAGCACCGTCCTCCTGCGTTTGGGCTCCTCTCTGGAATATGAGGGGAAAAACACACTTGGGGGGGAAGAAAAGATGCGGCTGGAGCCGGGGGGTTCAAGCTCACCTGGAGCGTGTGGGAGCCGGCGAGCTTGGCCATGAACTGGGATGGAGGAGGAAGAACCAGCGCCGTCCTCCTGTGTTTGGGCTCCTCTCTGGCATGTGAGGGGAAAAAAAACACGTGGGAGGAAAAAAAACCACACAACTGGAGTCTGCCCGGTTCAAGCGTGCCGGGAGTGTGTGGGACCCCGTGAGCTTGGCCGTGACCTGGGATGGAGGAGGAGAAACCAGCACCGTCCTCCTGTGTTTGGGCTCCTCTCTGGAATATGAGGGGAAAAAAAACACCCGTGGGAGGAAAAAACCACACAGCTGGAGCCAGCCTGGTTCGAGCTCACCTGGAGCGTGTGGGATCCTGTGAGCTTGGCCGTGACTTGGGATGGAGGAGGAAGAACCAGCGCCGTCCTCCTGCATTTGGGCTCCTCTCTGGCATGTGAGGGGAAAAAAACACGTGGGGGGAAAAAAAACACGTGGGAGGAAAAAAAACCACGCAACTGGAGTCTGCCTGGCTCAAGAGCGCTGGGAGCGTGTGGGACCCGGCGAGCTTGGCCGTGACCTGGGACGGAGGAGGAGAAACCAGCGCCGTCCTCCTGCGTTTGGGCTCCTCTCTGGAATATGAGGGGGAAAAAAACACCCATGGGAGGAAAAAAACACACAGCTGGAGCCAGCCTGGTTCGAGCTCACCTGGAGCGTGTGGGATCCTGTGAGCTTGGCCGTGACTTGGGATGGAGGAGGAAGAACCAGCGCTGTCCTCCTGCGTTTGGGCTCCTCTCTGGAATATGAGGGGAAAACCACACGTGTAGGAGGGAAAAGATGACGTGTGGTTGGAGCTGGGGGGTTCAAACTCACCTGGAGCGTGTGAGATCCCGTGAGCTTGGCCATGACCTGGGACGGAGGAGGAAGAACCAGCGCCGTCCTCCTGTGTTTGGGCTCCTCTCTGGCATGTGAGGGGAAAAACACACGTGGGGGGAAAAAAAACACGTGGGAGGAAAAAAAAACACGCAACTGGAGTCTGCCCGGTTCAAGCGCGCTGGGAGCGTGTGGGACCCGGTGAGCTTGGCCGTGACCTGGGATGGAGGAGGAAGAACCAGCGCCGTCCTCCTGTGTTTGGGCTCCTCTCTGGAATATGAGGGAAAAAACACGTGTAGGAGGGAAAAGATGACGTGTGGTTGGAGCTGGGGGGTTCAAACTCACCTGGAGCGTGCGGGACCCCGTGAGCTTGGCTGTGACCTGGGACGGAGGAGGAAGAACCAGCGCCGTCCTCCTGCGTTTGGGCTCCTCTCTGGCATGGAAGGGGAAAAAAAAAACACCTGTGGGAGGAAAAAACCACACAGCTGGAGCCAGCCTGGTTCGAGGTCACCTGGAGCGTGCGGGACCCAGCGGGCTTGGCCGTGACCTGGGATGGAGGAGGAAGAACCAGCGCCATCCTCCTGCGTTTGGGCTCCTCTCTGGAATAGGAGGGGAAAAACACACGTGTAGGAGGGAAAAGACAATGTATGGTTGAAGCTGGGGGGTTCAAGCTCACCTGGAGCGTGCGGGACCCCGTGAGCTTGGCTGTGACCTGGGATGGAGGAGGAAGAACCAGCGCTGTCCTCCTGCGTTTGGGCTCCTCTCTGGAATAGGAGGGGAAAAACACACGTGTAGGAGGGAAAAGACAATGTATGGTTGAAGCTGGGGGGTTCAAGCTCACCTGGAGCGTGCGGGACCCCGTGAGCTTGGCTGTGACCTGGGATGGAGGAGGAAGAACCAGCGCTGTCCTCCTGCGTTTGGGCTCCTCTCTGGAATATGAGGGGAAAAAAAACACCCGTGGGAGGAAAAAACCACACAGCTGGAGCCAGCCTGGTTCGAGCTCACCTGGAGCGTGCGGGACCCAGCGGGCTTGGCCGTGACCTGGGATGGAGGAGGAAGAACCAGCGCCATCCTCCTGCGTTTGGGCTCCTCTCTGGAATATGAGGGGAAAAACACACTTGGGGGGGAAGAAAACATGCGGCTGGAGCCGGGGGGTTGAAGCTCACCTGGAGCATGTGGGAGCCGGCGAGCTTGGCCATGAACTGGGATGGAGGAGGAAGAACCAGCGCCGTCCTCCTGCGTTTGGGCTCCTCTCTGGAATATGAGGGGAAAAAAAACACCCATGGGAGGAAAAAACCACACAGCTGGAGTCTGCCTGGCTCAAGAGCGCTGGGAGGGTGCGGGACCTTGCGAGCTTGGCCGTGACCTGGGATGGAGGAGGAGAAACCAGCGCCGTCCTCCTGCGTTTGGGCTCCTCTCTGGAATATGAGGGGAAAAACACACGCGTAGGAGGGAAAAGAAAAGATGCGGCTGGATGCGGGTGGTTGAAGCTCACCTGGAGCGTGCGGGATCCCGTGAGCTTGGCCCCGAAAGACCAAGGAGGAGGAAAAACCGGCACCCTCTTGTTGTGCTGCGACTTTTTGCCATGTGTTTTTCCCAGGGAGGGGGGAGAAAAAGACACGTAGGGGGGGAAAAAAAAAAACCCCACGCGGCCGAAACCTGCCCGACTCAAGCGCGCCGGATCCCGAACGATTGGTCACGATCCGGTACGAAGTGGGGAAAAACCGGCACTGTCCTCCTTCCTCGTGGTCCTGCTCTTCCAGCAAGGGGGAAAAACACCCCACGGAGGGGGAAAAACACCCCACGGAGGGTAAAAAAAAACAAAAACAAAAACCAACCCCATGGAGGGTTGGGAAGGCTTCGGAGCCAAGGGGGGCGTTTGGCCTGGGGAAAGGCCCCCTTTTCCTCTTGACTTCCAAGGGAAGGCAGCGATTGTCCCCACTTAACCGGTTTAGCATTTAAATTGTCCCAATTCTGCTCCGCCTTTTCGCATGGCTCTGGGGCGATGGGCTGGGGGGAAGGGTTCCCGCACTCCCTGGGAGCGAGCAGGGAAGCCAGCGGAGCTTGGGAAGCGGCTTTTTAAACTTCACGGTGAGCGCTCGGGTGGGTTTTTTTGGTTTGGTTTTTTTTTTTTTTTAGGGAAAAAAAAAAAACCCTCCTTTTGGTTTGGTTCCCCCCCACCACCACCACCCCCCGCCTCGGTGAGCTTGACCCGAGCGGGTTTTGGAGGAGACGGTGGGTTTTTAGGGAGCGCAGCCAGATGGGTGCGGATTTGGGAAGAGGGGGGGAAAAAAGGGGAGAACTTGGAAAAATGTGGTTTTTTGGTGGGCAAAGTGGGGGATGCGGCACTGATGTCCCCCCCCCCCCCCCTCCTCGGCTGTGCTTTGGTGGGTCAGTGCCGGTGGGTGATGCTGGGGGATTTTGGTGTCGTTTTGGGGGGTTTTGGCACGGTTTTGGTGAGCAAAGGTTGGGACCGCGGCACCGAAGGGACGCTGCCATTTATCGCCCGTGGGGCCTGCGGGTTCTGCCCTGGAGTTGGCTGGAATCAAACCCACATCCCCAAAAAACCCCGCAGTTTTTAAAAATAAGCCCCATTTTGTGGGTTGTTTTCACTTATTTTCGCCCGGACGGATCCCTCCGGCGCAGGGAAGCGCCGGCGTCTCCGGTTGGGCTGAGACACGGCTGAAATTAAAAAGGTAAAACTCTGCGATGGCTTTTCCCCCCCACCTGGATCCACATCCCTCTGCCCGTCCCCCTGCTATTTTGGGGCAAATCCTGGCCGTTTGAGGGCACGCCAGGAAACACCGGGAGAAACGCTGTCACTGGGCCGGCTGCCGGGCTCCCGTCCTGCCGGCACCGCTCCATGCGGAGCTTTCCCCGACGTCCCTTGCCGGCACGATGGATAAGCCACCGCGGCACTGTGGGAGAAGCAGTAAAAAGGGAATTCTGTGTGTTTCTGACCCAATTGAAGCCAAATTCTGGTTAAAAATGATGCCACCATCTGCTGGTCCCTCCCGGTAAACGGGTGTGGGGAGAGCGGGTGGGTTCATCCCACCAGAGCATCCTTCATCCCACCGGAGCATCCCTCATCCCGGCCTACCCGCACCACGCTGCTACTGCGCCACACCCCTAAAAATCCGCAAATTTGGGGGTTTCTCCCCAAAAAAACCCTCAGGGACTTTGGGGGGATGTGAGATGTGGGAGCGTCGTGGGCCATTTTGGGGTGACACGGGAGGAATTTCCCTACAAACTGGAGCCTGCCGGAGCCACCCGTCCTCACGGAAGGAAGACGCCGGAGCCGACGGGATTTTTAAATTTATTTAATCTATTTTCACCACTTTGGGGCAAACTTAACTTGCCGGTGGCTCCAGGGAAGCGACGGGCACCGGCTGCTGCTTCGGGGTGGGTGAGATTTGGAGGTGGCTGCCGGGTGTCCGGGGTTTGCTCCGTCGGGGTTCGCTCCCTGGTTCTCCTCCCTCGGCCCCGGGGCGGGGAAATATCTTGCGCCAGCTCGAATAATTCCCTCTTCATTTGCATTCTTACCTTGAAGGTATTTATAGTCTCTTCTCTGCCTTCTCCTTCTTCGCCGGGGTAAATTTAGCTCCTTCGCTCTCCTCCTGTGCCTTTATCCTCCAGCGGAACTGATAAGCTCGGCTTTTTAGCTCCATTTCCCTCTTATTTTTCCCGCCCGGATCAGGATTCGACCTGGCATCTCCAGGATCCTGAGCCCTCTCTTTTTATTTCTCCCCGTGATTTGATTTTTTCCCCCCCTTTAACTTGCAGCGGCGTGGGGTGCTGGAAGGTGTTTTGGGGCCATGGTTTATTTTTCAGGGGGTTCCACACTTGGGTGGCCGGTACCTGGTTGACCCCGAGGGGTCCCCAAGTCCTTCGAGGGGTCCCCAAGCCCTTTAAGGGGTCCCCCAACCCTTCGAGGGATCCCCCAATGTGAAGGTACCGCTTTATCCCATCCGCTTACGGGGGAAGGATGCAGCTCAGCATCCCCAAATCCCCCCCGTACGTCCCGGATTTGGGGGCGGCCACCCCATTTTTTGGGGTGCAAGAGCTCCCGGGGGTGCAAGCTGGCACCTTTCCCAGCGCCGCGTCGTGGGGCTTGACTTTTTGGGGGAGAAATAATCAATTTGAGGATGATTAGGGTTTTTTTAGGGGGTGCGCGGCAGGGGATGGAAGGGGCCCGCGGGGTCCTGAGCTGTTTTCTCGGCAAATCGCGGTGGGGAAGTGGGCGGGGGGGGGGGGGGGGAAGCTCTGTATTGGGGAGAAGCGGCACTTTTTGGGGTTCGTCGACTCCGGCAGGGACCCGGCAGCGCGTCAACTGCCGGCAGCGCCCATTTTCCTGAGGGATGAGCGGTGGGATCCGATGTCTTGCCCAAACTCCGTGGCGCTTTGGTGTCCGCGATGAGGGTTTTCCCCGGCGCGTTTCTCTTCCGTCTCTGCAAAAATCCAGCCTCTTTTTCTCATTTTCTCCTCTTTTTATCTCTTTATTTCTTGTAGATTTTGCCGGCAGTCCCCGGCCGCCAACCCTCCCGAGTGCCGGCGCGGTGTTTTTTACCGAGTGACACAGCACAATCGGCGAGGGATGGAGAAAGCTGTCCCCAATTTCTCAGAGCGCCAAGGAGATGGAGGCAGAGCCCTGTTAATGCCACCGGAGCCCAACCAAGAGACTTTTCCTGCCCTTGAGGGCCCCCAAGGTGAAGAACGAAGAGCTGCTTTCCTTCAAGATGCGAAAAAGCCCCTGGAGAACCCGGCTTTATCTGGGACGGCGGTGGAAACGGAGAGGGAGCTGGAGGAAGAGGCTTTTTACGCCGCCGAGGGTCTGGGGACGATGAGCAGGGAGGGGAAGGGACCCTCTGGCCCCGAACTGCGCCCGTTGCAAGAGGACCCCGATTTCTTCTCCTCCCTCTCACGTCAGGAGCCTGACGTTGCCCTGGAAGCGCACGACGTGGCCGGTAAGTCCCCGGTTGGCGCCGTTGGGGTGGCTTCTTGGGGGACGGGGGTGTCTCCCGGTGCTCTGTGCGTGGCCGGTGACGCTCGGGTCGATTGTGTTGGTTCTGATGGTCGCACCGTGGCGGTTTGGGCAGGCGTTTGATCTCTCGGCCTTGGAGATGTTCCTCAACTCTTAACGTCTCGCGGTGAAACGGGACCCGTACGGTGAGAAACCTGTGGTTTGATGGAAGGAGAAAGGGGGGTGCGAATGCCGTGCCGGCGTCCCGATGCCGTCGTGCCGCCAACCGGCTTTGGCACCACAGACGGGGACGAAACCCGGTGGTGGGTCAAGGCAGTGGCTTTTTGGAGGCTCCTCATCCCCTTGGCATGTTGTTGGGACCCCAGAAGGGTGGTTGTGCTCGACCACATACTGGTGTGGAGCCGGTGCTGCGTCGGGAGGTGCCTGCGTCATGACGGCGTTGACACGTGGTTTTGATGTTGCTGGTGAAACCGCGGCTGTGAAACGGGGCGAAATGGTGTCACCTGCGTCTGGCCTCGCACAATTCCCCGCTTCTTCAACCAGAAACCTTCCTCCGGCGCTGCCGAGGGGGAAGGCCTGGTCCTCTTCCCCACCGGTGTGGGTGATGGGCGATGAGGAGCCCCAGCAAGGACTGGTTGGTCCCCAGTGCTGGTGTGGAGTTATACTGGGATGTCCTTGGCGTCATGAAAGCTCTGGCTGCTCTTGGAGGGGATGTCCTGTTGTGGGGTGGAGGATCTTTGTCATCCATGAGAGACCCTCTTGGGTCCTGCTGGGGCTTGGCTCTGGAGAATCTCTCCTCCAAGGTCTCTTGGGCGAGTGAGGAGGTTTTCATAAAATGGTTTGTGCTGGAGACCCCTGATCCCCCTTGGCATAGACCATCTAGTCCAACTCCTTGCTGTGGACGGGGACATCTTCCACCAGATGAGGTTGCTCAGACCTCCTTCCACTCTGATCTTCAACACTTCCAACGATGGAGCGTCCGTAACTTCTCAGGACAACTTGGGCCAGCGTCTCACCACCTTCATCATAGAATATTTCATCCTTAGGTCCTATCTAAATCTACCCTCTCCCAGTTTAGGACCATTGTCCCTTGTCCTACAGGTCTTGGTGAGCCCCCGACATAAGCCATGAGAAGGTCTCCCCAGAGCCTTCACTTCTCCAGGCTGGAGAACCCCAACTCTTATCAACCTTTCTTTATCGGGGAGGTGCTGCAGCTCTCGGATCACCTTTGTGGCCTCCTCTGGACCTGCTCTAACAGGTTCTTCTCCACTGGGCTGTTCTCAATCCCCCAGCTTGATACTGGGGGATTGTCCTAACCCATGTGCAGGACCTGGGTTGAACTTCATGAGGTTCACGTTGGCCTGGTTGAACTTCATGAAGTTCACCTTGGCCTACTTCTTGGCCCATCAAGATGCCACCTGGCCTTTCAAGGTCCTTCTGGATGACATCCCTTCCCTCAAGGTGTCAACTCAGTTTGGTGTCCCCTACAAACTTGCTGAATCCATGTTATTGGTGGAGATAATAACTAGCGTTGGTCCCAGTATGGACCCTTGAGGGACTCTGATTGTTACTGGTTTCCACTTGGGCCTTGAGATGTTGACTCTTAAGTCTTTGTAGGTGGCTCTTTGGCCATTTCCTCATCTATCGAGCGCAGTTGTCCGCTTGTCTGGAGATCCCTGGTTGTCTGGTGTCTGTCCTCTCCCACCTCAACTTCTCTATCCTTTCAATGTCGATAGGTCCCTCCACCATCCCCAGTCCTACCCAAACCCCTCCATGTGTTTCCAACCTTCCTGTCCTTCCCTGTCCTCGCTGGAAAACGAGGTGGGTGGTGGCCACGGGTTCCACCACTGGCTGGTGATTTGCCTCCTTAATTGTCCCCTGGCTGGTGGGTAGCTTTTTCTCCAGCTGGAAGTGGTTCCTCTTCAACGCCACATCCCTGTGATGAGTTTGTGCATCTCCACAGTCACCAGTTGACTTAAAACCTTATCTCCTGGTGCCGGTGACCCGTGTGGTGGGTCACCGGTGGTGACCCTGCTGCTATTTACCCACCACGAGGTGGGTGGGGAAGGACCACGTTGCATCTGGAAAGCTCTCTTCAAGGTGGTCAACAGGTGGAAAATTAGCTCCAGGGGATGGACATGGGTGTTTAAAGAAGGAGGGTGCCCCAAAAAATAGCAAGGGCTGCGTCGGGAGATGGAGAACGTCTCCATCCAGGTGTCCAACCTCGGCTCTGGATGGGTGGTGGGGGCTCAGTTGGGGTCTTGGGGTGCTTTGGGTGGACCCAGCTTCAGCCCTGCTCATGGGGATGCAACTGGAGGGGCTGGGCACTTCTGGGCTTGAAAAAAACCCAGGTAAAATGGCCCAAAATGGAGGCTGAGACTGGCACGTCGGTCTAGGGGTCTGGTGGGGTGGGAAGACCCCCCCCACAAATGCTTGTGGTGCCACCAACCTCAGGGTTTTGGGGTTCTTCTGGTGCCTCCAACGGCCTCGTCGTGGCAAAATGACCCCAGAGCCGATGGGGAAGGAAGGAAGGAGCTGCTGCCGGGGGGGAGAGGAGGGGGGAGAGGATTTCCCAGCCCCCAACTGTACCCCCATTTTTTGGCTGGAGGTTGATGGGGGTTGAGTGCCACGTCCCCAGTCCCCAGTACAGGGACGTCCTGCTCTGGGGCTGCTGTGGCAGCGTGGGGTGTCACCAAGGTCCCCAATTTGGAGCCACCTTGCTCTGAGGTGTCACTCAGGTCCCCAGTTCGCGGGCGTCCTGCTTTGGGGTGTCACCAAGGTCCCTAGTTTGGGGACGTCCTGCTCTGGGGCTGCTGTGGCAGTGTGGGGTGTCACCAAGGTCCCTAGTTTGCGGACGTCCTGCTCTGGGGTGTCACCAAGGTCCCCAGTTTGGGGCCACCTTGCTCTGAGGTGTCACTCAGGTCCCCAGTTCGGGGGCATCCTGCTTTGGGGTGTCACCCAGGTCCCCAGTTTGGAGACACCCTGCTCTGGGGCTGCTGTGGCAGTGTGGGGTGTCACCAAGGTCCCTAGTTTGGGGACGTCCTGCTCTGGGGTGTCACCCGGGTCCCCAGTTTGGAGACACCCTGCTCTGGGGCTGTTGTGGCAGTATGGGGTGTCACCAATGTCCCCACTTTGGGGATGTCCTGCTCTGGGGTGTCACCAAGGTCCCCAATTTGGGGCCACCCTGCTCTGGGGTGTCACCAAGATCCCCACCGAGGTTTAGTTTGGCTGTTTAAAACCCCCCAGTTCTGCAGGAACTGAACTGGAAAACCCAAACCCGGGTTTGCCCATGTGCCAAACTGGGACAACTGGGAAGAACGCCCAATTCAGGTACAAACAGCTCAGTTTCCTTTAGCTAAAAAGGAGCGTTTTCATCCCAAATTACTTCAACGACCCACCATGGGAACCCCAGGGCTTTCCCGGTGCCGAAACCCGGCCACGGTGTCATTTATTCCCGATTTTGAGCTTTTTAGGGTTATTTTGATTGTGGTCACCAGGAAGTGATTTTTCACGGGGGGGAAGAAACAGGGTTGGTTTGTTTTTGTCTTTTTTGTTTTGTTTTGTTTTTTTTTTAGGATCCGGGTGATTAAATAAATCCACCGGGTCTTTTTTGGGGGGAGAAATCCCCCCTTCTGTAGAGGGGCTGGTGGAAAACCAGAGCCTGGGGGCTTTTTTGGCACCCCCTCATCCTTGGAAGGACCAAATTCCATCCCACCACCTCCCCCCCCCCAAAAAAAACCCTCCAATTTTGGGGGGAATCCCCCCTTTTGAGCTCCCCCAAAAGGATGCTCGAGCTTTTGCAGCGTTGGCCAGTGGGGTTTCTCGGGAAGCTGGAGGTGGAGAAGTTTTTCCCGATTCTTTTTTCCCCCCCGCTCTGTTCAGTCGGTGCCGGGGGAAGGAGGTCGGGGAGACGCTGGCCCCCGTCAGAAGCTGGTGGGGGGGTAGGGGGGGTGGGGGTGGTTTAATTTATACGGGGCTGACAGCGAGGACAATGCCCAAGATGGGCTGGATGTGGCCGGGGGCTGAGGCTCAGCCTTTGTTTTCTTCACCTATTTCCACCCCCCCCCCCCCCGCCTTCCCTTCCCTTCTCCTTTCTTTTTAATCCCTTCTTTTGCCCCCCTCCCACCCCCCCTTCTCCCCTTCCCCCTCCGGCTCTCACGGGGCCAAGAGCCTCTTTGGATTCCTCCCTCCCAGCACCCTTTAAGGAGCTCTCCCAAGTCGAGATCATTCCCGGGAAAGGCCGATCCCGAGGCTCGGAGATCCCTTCCCCTCTCCCGCATCCACCTGCACCACCCCATTATTTTAAATATATATTTTTATAGAGTTTTGTGGGGTTTGGTTCCACCCCCCACCCCCCCCCCTCAACTATTGGAATGAAACTCAAGAGCCCACCTGAGCCAGGGGAAGAATGCTCGGAGCCGCGTTCGCTCCCGTTCCCGATGCCGTCGGGAAGTGGAAGGGCAGGATGTGGCATTCCCGGGGTGGAGGAACCCCCTGCCCACGTGGGGAACGACCCCGGGGAAAGGTTTATCCCAGTTGTAGGTATTTTTTTTTTCCTTCCAAATACACTCTCGGAAAAGAATTAAACGGCAGAAATATGCCACGTGGGGCGGGGGGGGGGGGTGAGGGGGGTGGCGTTGCTGGTGCTCCCTGTGTTGGGAAGTTGTCCCCATCCGTGTCTCCAGCCTGGAGTGCTTTGGGGACAACCCGTCCTTGGGTTGGCAGTAATTTGGGTGTTAATTGTCGTTGGGGAATAACGACGCTCATCCCTTCGGCCTCATCCCGCTCCGCGGTGCTGGGAAGAGCCTGGGTTTGGGGGTGCCTGGAGGGTGATTAATTATCTGGCTTGAATTATCTTAAAAAGGGATAATTTCCAGTGTCAGGGCTTCATTCGTGACTCGGTTTCCCCTGGAAAAATCCCACTGCCACGGAGGGAGGGATCCGGGTTGCGCCCTTCGCTGCCCTTGCAAAATGGGGAGAAATCCAGCGGGATTGGTGGTGGTGGGAGGTCCCAGCATCTGTTCTCGCACCTTCACGGAGCGTGTCCTCGTGGATGCCCTTGGTCCTGGCCCCTGAGATGTTGCCACCTTCATCGTCATTAAGGCAAAGCTCGTTAGACGCCGAAGGGGCTTTTCTAAGGGTGTCCTGCAAAACGGGGGAGGGAATCACCGGGATGAAATTGCCTGAATTTGGGTCATTTTGGGGTTGGTGGCACCAGTGACAAATCACCACGCCTCAGGCTGGCTCCTGGTCCACGTTGCCACCTTCTCCAGCTCCTTCCTCACCCCAGAACTTCTCCAGGGGGTGGTTTTCACCCCAAAACCGTGCCCGTCCTCACTGTGGGGACCCGGGAGGTGGTGCATGAAGGCTCAGCTGGGACTGTCCCAACCCTCTTCCCTCCTCCCAAAGTCCCGCAGATCCTTTCGCAGGATCTGGAAGAGGCCAAAGGTGGTTTTTCTTCTCTGGGAAGAGCAAAGTCCGCTTAAATAAAGGTGCTTAAATCACCCAACCGCCGTGGGGCGGATGGAGATAAGGAGGAAGAGGCTGGAGAAGCCCTGGTGGCACCTCAGATGTGAGGTAGAAATCCATAAACCCCGGTGGTGGATGGATGTCCCGGTCCAGGGATGCACAGAGGCGTGGACCTGGTGGACACCCCCAAATTGGGCTGTTGGATGGAGCTGGTGGGTGACCCTGAATCAGGGTGTTGGGTTTTGGATGGAGCCGGTGGATGCCACCGAACTGGGGTGTTGGGTTTTGGGTGGAGCCAGTGGATGGCCCTGAATTGGGGTGTTGGGATTTGGGTAGATCTGGTGGGTGGCCCCGAATCGGAATGTTGGATGAAGCTGGTGGATGCCCCCGAATTGGGATGTTGAATTTTTGGGTGGAGCCGGTGGATGGCCCTGAAATGGGGTGTTGGGTTTTGGATGGAGCTGGTGGAGGCCCCAAATCAGGGTGTTGGGTTTTGGATGGAGCTGGTGGATGCTTCCGAGTTGGTGTCCAAAAACTCCAATAATTGCCATTTTTGAGCCATGTGTCGCCAATGAGCAATGAGGTGGAGAAGGGAAGCGGCGTTTGAGGCTTGCACGAAGGGAGTGTTGGTCTCTTAAACGGGGGTTTCTGAAGACCAACTTCTGCTGTTGCTCAACTGTTGGTTGAGTCCGTACGTTTGTCTTGGTGTGAGTCATCCCAGGTGGCGTTTTTACAGCCCCATGACCAGGGAGACACCACCACCACCCTCCCCCCTGCCCCAAATTGGTCCTTGAAGTCTTCTGGTAGGTGTTTCCAGGGTTTACAAGCCCAACCCTTAAAGTCTCCCTTAAATAAGTCTTGAATTCTTTGTCGTGAAGAGTGTGTGAGGGTCTTGAGATGCTGCCATCTGTCCCACCTCTTCCCAGAGAGCATCTGGATGACCCTTTTTGGGATGTGGGGATGAGAGGCAGGAGCAAAGAGCCGGAGCAGTTGGTCTATGGGAGCCTGGGAAATAAAATGAAGAGGTTGAAGAGGCCGAAGTAAACTCAGCCCTTGGCCAATGCCAAGGTTTGGCTTAAATCTGGGCTTTGGTGGGGTGATGAGACCTTGTGGCACCCTCCTGGTTTTAATTGTGACACATCGGAATGAGTTTTAGGGGTTGTTTTGGGGGCGAAATGTGTCATTCCTGCGAGGTGGGTCCCCACGTGAAGTGCTCCACAGCATAAGAAATCGCATTTTGGGTTGATCTTGGGTTGCACAGAGACCTCCTGGTGTCTCTAAACTTCTTTTCCGGAGCGGAGCAGCTCACACGTTGCCCATCCCAAGGTGTGTTTGCCAACTTCTGGGCCACTTATTTTTTTTTTTTTTTTTTTTATGGCCCGCCTTTGAACTCCATCCAGAAAAGATAACGTAAGTCATGAGACAACCAGACACCCAATGGAGGTTGCAGCTCTCGCTAAAATTTGCCTTAACTCTTCAGGACTGGCCCCGGTGCCTCTGTCTGGTGGCCCTTTTCTGAGGTTTTTTGGCGTGCCCCCCCCCCCGAAATCATGGCTGGTTTCCAACGTCGTCTTCCTCACTCGCTGGTGTCGGGCCGAGTGTAAGCTCTTGGCTTTCAACTTCTCTTCGCCGGGAGGTTGAGCTCACAGCCCCAGTAAACCTTCCTCACTAATTACCGCTTCGTCAGCCTCTTGGCCTGCGAACCGGTGCCAGGAAAGATGTCATGTTGTTGCCTAGCAAATAAATAATTGAATACTCGAGTCCAGGACAACAGGCAGGGCTTGGCTGGAGCTGGGACGTGGAGTACGGTTGGAATCCCTAAAGTTGCGTGGAAAAAAAAAACCACCCCAATTTACATCTCCTCTAACGCTGGGGTAACAACGTTCTCGGCCACGAATCTCTTCCCATATTCTTCTGAGGTTTCTACTTTTCCAACCGTGCCGTGGGTGAGTGCCAAAATAAGGATTTGATGGGTTGGGTTGAGTGGTTGCTGGCAATGTTCCTACGGGGTGGGAAGGTGAGTCATGACATGGTCCTCAAATGCCACCAAGAGAACAGGATGAGTGTTGTGGAGGGTGTTTTCTTGCCACAGGTGGTCTTTGCTTTGATAAAACCTGACTGGGCAAGGTCTGCGGCGAGGAGGGGTCCTCTCTGGTGGACAAATAAGGATTTGATGGCTTGGGTTGAGTGGTTGGTTGGGTGGTTGCTCATGACGCTCCTATGGGGTGGGAAGGTGGGTCATGACGTGGTCCTCAGATGCCACCAAGAGAATGGGTGAGTGTTGTGGAAGGCGTTTGCTTGCCATGGGTGGTCTTCAGTTTGCCAAAACCTGACTGGGCAAGTCTGCGGCAAGGAGGGGTCCTGCCTGGTGGCCAGGGGTCCTCCTGGGCCTGCTGGGAGAAAGTTTCACGTCTGGTGTTTTCTTGCCACGGGTGGTCTTTGGTTTGCCAAAAGCTGACTGGTTCAGCGGGGAGGGGTCCTGTCTGGTGGACAAATAAGGATTTGATGGGTTGGGTTGAGTGGTTGGTTGAGAGGTTGCTGGTGACGTTCCTATGGGGTGGGAAGGTGGGTCGTGACGTGGTCCTCAAGTGCCACCGAGAGAACAGGGTGAGCGTATTGAAGGTGTTTTCTTGCCACGGGTGGTCTTTGCTTTGATAAAACCTGACTGGGCAAGGTCTGCAGCGAGGAGGGGTCCTCTCTGGTGGACAAATAAGGATTTGATGGCTTGGGTTGAGTGGTTGGTTGGGTGGTTGCTCATGACGCTTCTATGGGGTGGGAAGGTGGGTCGTGACGTGGTCCTCAGATGCCACCAAGAGAATGGGTGAGTGTTGTGGAAGGCGTTTGCTTGCCATGGGTGGTCTTCAGTTTGCCAAAACCTGACTGGGCAAGTCTGCGGCAAGGAGGGGTCCTGCCTGGTGGCCAGTGGTCCTCCTGGGCCTGCTGGGAGAAAGTTTCACGTCTGGTGTTTTCTTGCCACGGGTGGTCTTTGGTTTGCCAAAAGCTGACTGGTTCAGCGGGGAGGGGTCCTGTCTGGTGGACAAATAAGGATTTGATGGGTTGGGTTGAGTGGTTGGTTGAGTGGTTGCTCATGACGCTCCTACGGGGTGGGAAGGTGGGTCGTGACGTGGTCCTCAAATGCCACCAAGAGAACGGGTGAGTGTTGTGGAAGGTGTTTTCTTGCCACGGATGGTCTTCAGTTTGCCAAAACCTGACTGGGCAAGGTGTGTGGTGAGGAGGGGGTCCTGCCTGGTGGCCGGTGGTCCTCCTTGGAGTGTTGGGAGAAGGTTTCATGCCCGCGTTGGGTAGCGGTTGGCCAAGGCCTGCAGCACCTGCCCTGCCTGTCTTTTGGTGCCTATAAATATCCTCCCAAATCCAGCACCCCCTCGAGCAGCCTCTCTCCCCTGGGCCATCCCTTGTGCAAACGGGGCCACGGGTTTAAAAATAAGCCGGGGGCAACGCTGGGCAGGGCCGTGGATTCTCCTGCTGCCTCGCAAAGTAGGCCATGGCCCAGTCCTTGTTCTCCACTGGGCATTTATGGGAAGGAAAGGTTCCGTACTGGTGCAAATTTGGGGTTTTTTGGCCATGCAAAGCCAAGCTCATGGTTGGGGCAAGCGGGATATAAACGTGGGGTGGCTGTGGGGTTGGGTTTTTTGGGGTGGTTTGTGCAGAGTTGGGTTTTTTTGGGGTGGTTTGCTTCTGTGCTACAACCCAGGCTGCTCTCCTGGCTACCAGATATCTATAAACCCTCAGCCAGTGGCCTAAATCTAATTTTTTTTCCTCAATATCAGGGGGATAGAAGCTATTCAGGAGCGTGTTAAGGGATAAGCGACTTATTTGACCCCTTTTGCAAGAGGAAAACTCTGCTGGTGGATCAGGCTGGGGATGGAGATACCGTAACCTTCTCCCAACCCCAGCAGGAATGAGCTCATGCTTCGGCACGAGGCCACGTTAATCCTTCTCGGGAGTTTTGCTGCTGCTGAGAAAACGAAATTTCGTGTTTGCGCCGTGCCTCCTGCAGCACCGCGCCTGGCCCGTTCTTGGGGAGATAACAAAGAAAAAGGGGTTTTTTAAGTGTTTTAACAGCAAAAGGACTAATGAAAACATTGGTCCGTTGCTTGATGAGGTTGGTCACCTCAGAAATAGGGGTGAAGATAGAGCAGAGACATTTCATGCCACGTTCACCCCTGTCTTTAACACCAGTGACAGGCCCCGGCCCCATGGAGCTGGTGGAGCCCCGTGGAGTTGGGTTGGAGGATCACAACTGGGAGCACTGGTAACCTCCCAGTTGACTTTGAACTTGTGTGGGATTTGCATGCACGTAAACCTACAGGTTTTCACTCTGGTGAAATGATGGAGAAAGTTATTCTGGGAGGTGTCGGAAAAACACTTGGAAGATGACACAGGCATCGGTCAAAGCCACCATGGGTTCAGGAAGGGAAGGTCGTGTCTTCCTGAGGGAATATCCTTTTGCGACAAGGTTCCCGGCCTCGTGAATGTGGCTTTTTGGGGATTTTAACAGAGATTTTGATACTATTTCTCACAGTATCCTTCTAGCATGGACACAACTCGTTGGGTGAACAGTTGGCCAAAGGGTCAGGGTCAAAGAGTTGTAGTCAATGGGGCAACGTCTGGCTGGTGACCAGTCACCAGTGGTGTTCTCCGGGGATTTTTCTCTCTTTAATGGTTTTATCGATGGCCCGGCCACAGGAGTTGAGCGCACACTAAGTAAGTTTCCTGGTGATACTAAATTAGGAGGAGCTGATGATTCTCTCAAGGATGGAGAGGCCTCATGGAGAGATCTTGGTAGATCAGAGCGCTGGGCAGTTGCCAACTGTATGACAAGGGCAAATGCCAGATTTGGCACCTGGGATGGTGTCCTCTGGGATGTACCTATAGATCTTGGGGCCAAGAGGCTGGTGTGAAGCCCTGCAGAGAGGGGTCTGGGGCCTTTGGGTGATGGGAAGCTTTTCGGGAGTCAACCATATTATCCTCATGGCCCAAAGGGCCACCCATATCCTGGGGTGCAGTAGGTGAACCGGTCAGAAGACGTGGTTGTCCCATGTCTTGGTGTGACCTCACCTTGAGTCCTGTGGGCAGTTTGGGGCTCTACAATCTAAGAAGGATGTAAAAGTATTAGAACGTGTCCAAAAGGAGGGCAACAGAGACGGTAAAAGGAGTAGAGGGCTTCTGAGGGCACCAGGGTTGGTCAACCTGGAGAAGAGGAGACTGAGGAGGGACCTCCTGGATGTCTACAACTTCCTCATGATGGGGGAGAAGAAATGGAGGTGCCGATCTCTTCTCTTGGGGTCTGGTGTGTGAGGGAAGGGCTTAAAGCTGCATCAGGGGAAGTTGAGATTGGCCAAGAGTTCTTCATGGAGAAGGCGGTCAAGAACTGGAACGATGTCCCCAGGGATGTGGTCATGACCCCCCAAGCCTCTTGGTGTTCAAGAAGCTCTTAAATATAGGGGTTTAACTTTTAGGTTGCCCCATGCGGAGTCAGGAGTTGGGCTTGACGATCCCTGTGGGTCTCTTCCAACCCAGAAGATTCCATGTCCTTGTGTCATGGAGACACTGTTTTCCACCTAGCTGGGGCTTTGTGGTTTTGGGGAAAACTAGCTGGTTTTGAGACATGAAGTTCTTTGCCGCAGAAGCGCCGTGTCCTTGTTGTAGGAGAACTGGTAGCACTTCTCCTGTTTGGCTTTGTCTCCAGGGTGCAACATGGAGGTGAGCAGCTGCTTCCCTTCCTCCCTGGTGGATTGTCCTCCTCGTAACTGTGTTTTCTGGTGTGTTACTGTAGTTTTGGGCTGTCCACATGGTCAGAAACCTTTCTTTTCTTGCTTTCTCCCAAAAATGTGTGTGTCTGTGGGAAGAGACTTCTTGGGCTTGGCCATCAAAGACTCCCAGATGTACAAAAAAGGATTAGTTGAAGGATGGAGGATCTGGGGAAAGTTTTTCTCCTCAGTTTGTACCAAATAGTCCCTACAGAGGTGTCCAAGCACAACCCCAACCCTAAACCATGGGTAGGGGCTGCAAATCTTCTCAATTTATCCCTATTTTCCAGCAAACGTCGCTGGTGGATGGTCTCTTCTTGCTCATCCTGGGGCCAAGAGTCCTTCTTGGGGTCTTCCCTGGGGTGTTGAGGACCCCCCACCCCTTCTCTGCATGGGATGGTTGAGTGGAGGAAGCATCTCAGCAGCTTTTTGGGGCTCCATCTTGTCAGTGGAACCCCTGCCAGTCCCAACATGGGGGGTGAGATGCCACCAGGCGATGTCATCCAGCAATTCTGTGTCACTGCAGGAACCCTTGGCCCCGACACCGTGCCAAGGTGGCCCCGATACCATGCCAAGGTGGCCCAAACGCCGTGCCAAGGTGGCCTTAAGAGCCCCGCACTCGAGCCAAGGACTGAATCCAACCTCTTGGCTGGGTTTTGGGGAAGGAAGATGATTAATTAGCGTTCCCAGGTCTTTGCAGCCAACAGTGGCGTTGGGTAATCGGAGAGGACAACTCGTTATGGGCCAACAGCAAGGAAAAGTGAGAAGAAGATCCCTCAGGAGTCTTCTCCGTGGCTTTAGAGCGTCCAAACCAGCCTTTGGGGATCTTCTCGATGGATGATATTACAAGGTACAAAAGAGCTGAGCCTTGGGGCTTCCCCATCATTGCTTTTTAGGTGATTAAAACCCCGTTTTAATGATGGTGGAGCCAAAACCTGCCAGTGGATGGAGGGGAAAAATGTCCATGGGGGAGCTGGAGGAACCTGGAGGGAAAAGGGGAGGGTGGAGTGGATCGTGGGTAAAAAAAAAACCCCGCTGTCGCTTTTACGGGAGATCTGCTGGAAGTTGTAATTTCGATGGATCCAAAGGCGATGAGTTTTCGCAACGGAGTCTTGGATGCCTTTCAAGCAGCTTTGGATCGAAAGCTCCTCTTTCGTTAGACGCTGGATGTGTCCTCTGCTGACAAGGAAAGTTTTCTGCCGGGCCCCCGTCACGTAAATCTTACGGGATCCAGAGGGTGAATTTGCTCCGAGGCCTGATAACTCTTTAAGGGAAATTAAAAATAAGTGAATAAAAAAAGAAAGGTTTTCAAGGAATTGGCTTGGAATCGCCTCGGAAAAGGCTCTATTTGGGCTCCTAGCTGCGGGTGAAAGACTTGAATGGGGGGTGTGTGGGGGGTGTTGGCACCCTCGGGTGGGGCTTTTTCTCACTCCTTTTGTTTTTAAAAGGCTCGATAATGGGGGGGGGGGGAAATACAGGAGGGGAAACACCTCGGGTGGAAAATGACCCTGTTCAACAGGTATTCCCACCCAAATTTGCAGAGGGAGGTTGGTTGTGGTTTGTTTTTTTTTCCCCCTGATGCAGGACCCTCAGCGTCCCCCCCCCCGGAAGAAGGGACCACGATGGTCGGGGGTGATCCCCCTCTCACCAGATTTGAGGGTACGACGTTGGGGGAGGTGGGGGGAACCCCAAGGGTTTTGAGCGGAAAAGGAATGGCTGGGATTTATGGAGCGTCCGCACCCGGTCCCTGGGCTTTGGGAGATGGGTTGGGGCCAGGCTGGTGCTTGGTGAGGGGGGTTAAAGAGAGCTGGCGAGAAAGACATCTTCTGGGGGGGGGGGGCGTCTTTTGGGGTTTGGAGGTCTCTTGGAGGGGGTTTGGATGCCTTTTGGGGTGTTGGGGGTCTCTTTGGGAGGCATTGGAGGTCTGTTGGTGGAGGTTGTAGGTCTCTTGGGGGCTTTGGGCATCTCGGGGGGGCTGGATGTGTCTTGGGGGGGGCTGGATATGTCTCTGAGGCGGGGTTGGAGGTCTCTTGGGAGGGGGTTTGGATGTCTTTTGGGGTGTTGGGGGTCTCTTTGGGGGGCATTGGAGGTCTCTTGGTGGAGGTTGGAGGTCTCTTAGAGGTGTTGGGCATCTTGGGGGGGGTTGGATGTGTCTCAGGGGGCTTTGGATGTGTCTTTGAGGGGATTGGAGGGGGTTTGGATGTGTCTCGAGGGGGCTGGATGTGTCTCGGGGGGGCTGGATGTGTCTTTGAAGGGGGGGTTGGAGGTCTCTTGGGAGGGTTTGATGTTCCTGGGATGTGTTGGACGTTTCTTTGGGGGGGCGTTTAAAGGTCTTTGGGGGGGGTTTGGAGGTCTCTTGAGGGGGGGGCATTTGCTCTCTTTTGGGGGGGTTTGGCCATCTTTTTAGAGGGTGGACATAGAGCAATTAGTGTTTAGGAGCTGGATGTTGCGTCTTGAACCCGTTCACGCCTCGGTGCTGGTTTTCTGAAACACGGGAAGGTTTTGCCGGAGGTTTTTCCGGGCTCAAAGCGGGAGGTTTTGTGCAGGTTGTAGGATCAGCCCCAAGTTTGGGGGCTCCGAGTCTCCGTCCCTGCTCCACGGTCTCATCCTGCTTCTGCGGGAGCCTTGGAAATACCACCAGAGCATGAAATCGTGCAAACCTCCAATGTTTGGAGTGTTGTGGGAAGCCTGCGTCGTTCCGGAGCCCAGGAAGGAGCCCCTTGAGCCCGGGAAGGGAGCCCTTGAACTCCTCGAGCCCGGAAGGGAGCCCTCGGGCCTGGGAGCACCTGGGAAGGAGCCCTCGATCCCCTCAAGGCCAGGAGGGGAGCCCTTGAGCCCCTCAAGGCCATGAGGACCCGGGAGGGAGCCCCTTGAGCCCAGGAGGGAGCCCTGAAGCCTAGGAAAGAGCCCCTCGAGGCCGGGAAGGAGCCCTTCGAGCCCAGGAGGGGAGCCCCTTGAGCCTCAGAGGACCTGGGAAGGAGGAGCCCCTTGAGCCCAGGAAGGAGCCCAGGGAGGGAGCCCTGAAGCCTAGGAAGGAGCCCCTCGAGCCCAGGAGGGGAGCCCTCGAGGCCGTGAGGGAGCCCTCGAGCCTTGGAGGACCCAGGAAGGAGGCCTTTGAGCCTAGGAGGGAGCCCCTCGAGCCCGGGAAAAGAGCCTGAAGCCCGGGAGGGAGCCCCTTGAGCCCCTCAAGGCCGGGAGGGAGCCCTCAAGCCTTGGAGGACCTGGGAAGGAGGCTCTTGAGCCCAGGAAGGAGCCCTCGAGCCCCTTGAGCCTGGGAGGGAGCCCTCGAGCCCAGGAAGGAGCCCTTGAGCTCCTCGAGGCTGCGAGGGAGCCCTCGAGCCTTGGAGGACCAGGAAGGAGGCCCTTGAGCCCAGGAGGGAGCCCCTCGAGCCCAGGAAAAGAGCCTGAAGCCCGGGAAGGAGCCCTCAAGGCTGGGAAGGAGCCCAGGGAGGGAGCCCTGAAGCCTAGGAAGGAGCCCCTTGAAGCCGTGAGGACCCGGGAAGGAGCCCCTCGAGCCCAGGAGGGAGCCCTCAAGGCTGGGAAGGAGCCCAGGGAGGGAGCCCCTCAAGCCCAGGAGGGAGCCCTGAAGCCTAGGAAGGAGCCCCTTGAAGCCGTGAGGACCCGGGAAGGAGCCCTCAAGGCTGGGAAGGGAGCCCTCGAGCCCGGGGAGGGAGCCCTTGAGCCTGGCTATCGGGCTCGTACCCCCATATTTTGCCTTTTTCTTGGAAGAAACACAACCCAAAGCTTTGCCTCACGCCACTGGGAGCTTTTCAGATGGATCTGATGGATCTCCCCATGTCGTGTCCCCCCCCACACCGATGAGCTGGGGACGATGGCTGGGAGCCGGGGACGGCTCCGGTCTGTCCCCTCGAGGGGTGTGGGGGTGTGGGGGGGGAGTTCACAAATACCCCGAGAGCTGCGAAAAAAAAGAAAAGCCCGAGTAGAAGCCGTGTCCTCTGGCCGGGGAGGCTGGAAATAAGAGCAAAGCTCCTCGCTGGGAAAGTGTCGGGTTCCCCTCCGGGGCCGTGCCAAGCAAAACAAGCCACGCTGCTCGGCCGCTCGCAGCAGAAAAAGCTGGTTCCCCCCAACCTCGTTTCTCACACTTGTTTCGCTTTCACTTAATTTCCCACCTTCGCCACCATCGTTCACGGAATTTCGGGGAGAAACGAGGGTTTGTTGTGGTTTTGTGTGTGTTTTTTGTTTGTTTTTTTGTTTTTTTGTTTTTTTTTTTTTTTCCCCCCACCTCGTTAGATTCGCCGGAGGTTTTTTTTTCCGGCGGGGAGCGGGCTCCTGCGGAGAGAGTTTGAGCCGCTGCCGACGGGGCCGGCTTTTCCTCCGCTGCCGTGAACTGCAGGTTGCTAAACCGCAGCGAGAGACTACTTTTTTGTTTGTTTGTTTGTTTTGTTTGTTTTTGTTTTTTCTTATTTTTTTGGGAGGTGTTTTTGTTGGGTTTTGGGTTGCACCGGGGATGACTCACAGCTCCCACGTGATGGCCGAGTGCAGCAGGTCGTCCCTCAGCCAACTAACGAGCTTCCCGTCCCGTTACGGTTCATCATCCCTCTCTCTTTTCCCCTTCCTGGCTTTTTTTCGGCACTTTATCCCCATCCTTTTCCCTCGAGGCGCTGCTGCCCTGCTCTCCTCCGCGTCGGGGACCTTCCTAATGTCCCTTTTGGGGTCAAGAGCAGGTATGGGACGTCACTGGTGGCTACTCAGGCTTTCCAGGAGACTCTTTATGGCAACCCCTCAATGGTTCCTTCTCCATTGAGTCTTTAACCCCTATAGATGTTTCTTCCAGTGGCCTTCATGATCTTCTCTAGATCTTTCTCTGCATTCATGGGTCCTGCTGTGGTGCTTCTCCATCTTGAGTAGGTTGGACCCGCTTGGTCTCCAAAGCGACCAAGGGTTGGGTTGTTGTGGCCAAAACCGTGGTGGAACCCCCCCTCCCCGAGGTCTCTGGGCTGCTGCGGGGCCGTCTCCTGGCTCCGTCGGTGGTGGAAGGGTGCGGTCCTTCCTCTGGGCAGACTGCTCCGTCCTCTCCTGGCTCCGCTCTTTGGCTGGAAGACCTGCAGGTTGGCCTCTTTCTTGGAAAAGAAACCACAGCTGTTTCCGAGAAGATGATGGTGCCCAGATGGTCAAGTATTGGGAGATACAAATTGAACGTCATCTTCTGGCCACCCTTGGGTGGCCCTGGCAAGTCCTACAAGGGCTGGAGGGACCGCGCTGTCCTGGGAGAGCCAAAGGGAAGCGTTGAAGCTGCGGTTTGGCTCCCATCTAGACACTTAACATCTCCTTTTCCACGCTGGTGGGACTTCTCCAGCCCTCGGTGACCTCTGAGATGAGGCACCTCATCCCTGGCTTCATCTTCTTCCTCCTCCATCAGAGCTCAACAGCACGATGGGGGTCCCAGTGGGTGATTGAGTCACCCCATGGTGGTCTCTCTCTGATGGAGATGTGTCAGTGCTCATGGTGGGACGGGTGCCAGAAGGTCCCAGCCCTCCTATGTGTCCACGTTGAGGTCCTGCAGCTCCGGCTGGACCATAACAATGTCTCCAGTTAAACCCGGCTTGAGTCCTTCCTCCAGATGTTTTCTGCGAAGTCTGTGAAATCGTGGCGAGCTCCAGCTGACCATAAACATCCCGGGGAGCGGAGCCAACATCTCGAGATGTGTCATCCTTCCTTCGGCTGCCTCTTCCAGGAGCTGCGCGAGGCTTCCTCAGCTCCGCCGACTCGGGCGGCTCGAACGCCAGCCCGTCTTCACCAGCCAAAGGCGCTGTCTTCCTTTAATTTAGGGGGTTTTTTTGGTTCCAGATTAAGAAATTTGCTGAAATCCAGCTGTCCCCAGGGGATCCTGCTTTCTCAGCATGAAAACTTGGGTGCCCTCTGGAGAATTGACAGTGGAGTCTTTATTTCTGAGCCCAAACACGAGGATCTCTTGGGGTGATTCTTTATTTCTGAGCCAAAACTCGAGGATTTCTTGGGTGATCTTTATTTCTCAGGAGACACAAGGTTCTCTTGGGGTCATTCGTTATTTCTGAGCCCAAACACGAGGATCTCTTGGGGTGATTCTTTATTTCTGAGCCAAAAGTTGAGGATCTCTTGGGTGATCTTTATTTCTGAGCCAAAGCACGAGGATCTCTTGGGTGATCTTTATTTCTCAGGAGACACAAGGTTCTCTTGGGGTCATTCTTTATTTCTGAGCCAAAACTCGAGGATCTTCTGGGTCATTCTCTATTTCTGAGCCAAAACTCGAGGATCTCTTGGGTGATTCTTTATTTCTCTTGAGGTGCCCAGAGAAGCTGTGGCTGCCCCATCCCTGGAGGGGTTCAAGGCCGGGTTAGACAGGGCTTGGAGCAACCTGGTCTGGTGGGAGTTGTCCAGGGGTGGCACTGAGTGGGCTTTAAGGTCCCTTCCCACCCAAACCGCTTTGTGATTCTATGAGATGCCCTTTTCCAAGCGGCTGGGTCGCCAGGACGAGGCGGATCTCGCTGAGGTGCTGAGTCAGCACACCCAACGCCCTCCCCTCGCAGCCAGGGCCGTTCCCCACCTCCGAGACCACTTCCTGAGCAGGCGTTGCCTTTCTAACTGCTGGAGGGGGAACCGGTTGGCGATAACGGGGACAGGATAAACCCCCCCCAAACCGGATAAACCCACCCCAAAACCGCTGTCCATGATGGAGGCCAGAGGGATCCACTCGTCCCCCAGCACATGGTAGGACACGGGGCCACGCGCTCACGGGTCTCGCGGGGGGTTTTGGGGTGAAAATAAAGCCAATTTGCATCTAGAAACCAAAGAGGGGACTCCATGGATGGAATTGACTCTGTGAGAGCGGGGTGGAAACCCACGGGCTGGATTTTAGGGGAAGTAAGACCTGGATGGGGAGAGGGGTTCTTGTCCCAAAACCTATCCGTCAGGAAGGACGGATGCTCGGTGGTTGCTCCAAGGTTTTCCTCGTGTCCGTTGGGACCCACAGCCATCCCCAGATGTTGGTGGTGGACATGGAACGCAGGGTGGCTTTGGCCCAGAGCCGACGTGGTGTCCATGGTCTTCTCCTATGGGAAACATCTGCTTGTGTCCATCCTTGCTCCATGGCTCACAGTTGTCTTAAAATTTTCTGGGAATGGTGATACTGGGGAGTTGCTGTTTTTAGGAGCTCTTTGGAGGTCCTTGTCTCCTGCTCTGGAGCTCCTGATGGTGTGGTTTCTGGGTGAGAGGAGGGTGGAAACCCACAGGCTGGATTTTAGGGGAGGTAGGACCTGGATGGGGAGAGGGGTTCTTGTCCCAAAGCCCATCCGTTGGGAAGGATGGGCACTCGGTGGTTGCTCCAAGGTTTTCCTCATGTCCATTAGGACCAACAACTGTCCCCACGTGTTGGTGGTGGACTGGAGGGACTGGAAGAGGCTCCAAGGTCTCCCCGGAGCCTTCTCTTCTCCAGGCTGAACCCCCCCAACTCTCTCAGCCTGTCCTCACAGCAGAGGGGCTCCAGCCCTCCCAGCATCTCCGGGAACTCCTCCGGCCTCGTTCCAACAGCTCCGTGTCCTTCTGATGGCCCCAGAGCTGGAGGCAATGCTGCAGGGGGGGACTCCCCAGAGCAGGGCAGAGGGGCAGAATCCCACCCCTGGCTCTTTCCTGCCTGGGCAAAGTCCAGCAGCAGAAATATCAGCCACCAGGACGCTGGTTGCTCAACCCTGGGCATTCCCAGCCCTTAAATACACGAATTTCCACCACCCTGTACCCGCCGAGGGGGGTGAAGGGACCCACGTCCCTCCCTGGAAGCTTGAGGAGAAGCGAACAGGGAGCTGTGGCCCCGTTCCCGGCTCCGTCAGCAGCCGGTTAAGCCCGAGTCAGACGAGACACAATGTGCTGCCAACACGCTGCGCTTTGAAGAGCTCCTGTCCTCAAGGTCACCTGCTCCGCGGGCTGAGGAGCGTCCTGAAATCCTGCCCTGAACCCACCACGCAGCGAAGACGAGAAAGAAACGTCCCTCGTTTCCGTCTGGGAACGGCCGAGAGCTTTCACCGGAGCTACGTGTGGGAAAACTTGACCCTAAATGTGCCCATTTTCAGGAGGAAACATGAAGATCATGTCTCCAGCCAAGCCCTTCCACAGCATAGCCTCTCCTGACGCCACCAAAATCTCCAGCTTGCTCCTGGCAAACCCCAGCAAAGGGGTTGGAGAATGCCATCGTCTCTCATCCGGCTCCGGGGAGAAGGTTTGGCCGCCGGCGTGAGACCGTTGGGTGAAATAATTTCTGCTGGAGAGCGGCTGTTGGGAGCACGGAGAGATGCCGGCCCCTTGGGATGGAGGAGTAGCATCTATCCCATGGATTTGGGGCAGGAATACCCTTGAAGAGGTTGAGTCTGGCGTTGGTGGCCACCCAAAGAGCTCCAGGCTGAGCCCAAGATACACAGAGCACCCAGGTGGCTTGTTCAGGTGCTTTTGGTGGACGAGGGGGATGCCGGGGTACGGGCGGTCGTCTTCTCTTGGGCAAGGGAGAAGCTCTGCTGTGGATCATGTCATGGTGGTCACGTGGGAGCTCTTGGTCCTACTTAGGGTGAGTTGGAGAAGAAAGAGGTGCCAGTTGCATCCTCTTTTGAAGGATCTCCATGTTTTGCTTCTCCTGTTGTCTGTTCTTAGCCCAGAGCCACGTGCTGGTGGCCAGGGGTGTCACGGATGCTGGGTAAAGGTACGAATGGTGCCTTTGGCCACCAAACACCACAGTTTAACCTTCAAACATGACCCTTTGGGTTGGACCTGCCGTGGCTCTGCTAGCATGGACATGGTCTTGGAGAGGTCTTCTTCCATGGCTGCTTTGGGCTGGAAGAGCCAAGTTTTGGGGCCGTGGGATGCAATTGGAGATGGGCTGGTGGTTTGAGGTGTCGGGATCGCTGGGCAAAGGTACTGATGGTGTCTTTGGCCACCAAACACCACTTTTTGCCCTGAAACATGAGCCTGGGTTGAGTTGGAACTGCTGTGGCTCTGCTAGCGTGGATGTGGTCTTGGAGAATTCTTCTTCCATGGCTGTTTTGGGCTGGAAGAGCCAAGTTTTGGGGCCATGGGATGAAGTTGGAGATGGGCTGGGATGTGGGAAACGAAGTTCCTGCTTCCCTATGAGCTTTTGGGAGCTCAATATCTCCAACGGTTCCAGGGGCTGGAAGATCCCTCCCCCCATTTCTTGGCCATCATGTTGGCCCAGGTGGCTGGAGAAGAGGACAATGGCCTCAAGGTGCTTCAGGGGAGGTTTAGGATGGATATTAGGAAAAAATTCTACACCCAAAGGGTTGTCAAGTGGTGGAATCATCATCTCTGGAGGTATTTAATAGACGTGGTGCTGAGGGACGTGGGTTAGTGGTGGCTTTGTCTGTGTTGGGTTGATGGTTGGACTCGATGATCTGAAAATTCCCTTCCAACCTGGACCATTCTCTTCTGTGAGTCTCTGACTGAACCTTTCCAGCGTGGGATTCCTTGTGCTGGTAGAAAACCCAAATCCCCGCCATCCGATGCGGCAGAAATCCCCGTGGGTGGTAGCCCTCTGCGATGGGTGGTAGCCCACTGCATTGGGTGGCAGCCAGCCTGTGGACACCCAACTGCTCAGCTCCGGCACCACCACGACGTGGTGACATCGCGTTTTCCCACCAGTATGGACTGGTAATCCTACTGAGCGGGTCTTTCTGCTGGTTTTTCTGGCACCACCAGTTGATTTCATGTTTTTAGACCACAAAAGGTGACACATCGAGTCCAATTTATAGTTTTTCCAGGTTATCTACAATATGCGGAAGCTCCATCAGCTTTGGGTGCCGATGAGTGATTTTTTTTTTTATTTTTTTTTTTTTTCCCCCGTACCTCTTGCTCTCAAATCAAACACCTCTGAGATTAAAGCCCGAAGCAGGAGCCGGTCTTTAATTCCAGAGCTAAACCCGTGCCTTGCGACATCTTGCGTCACGCGGAAGATGATGCAATAACTCACCCCTTGCCTAATCCGGTTGCTCAAATGGCAAGGTCCCTCGGCCTGGCTGGAGAAGAGATAAAATATCTCTTCTCGCCTCTTTTTTTTTTTTTTCCCAGTTTGTTTAGAAAGGCTGGGAAAAAAAACCAACAACTAAGCCCTGGGAGAGTGTGTTTGGGCTGAGAGAAGGCTTTTTTGGGGGTGATCAACTGGTTTTTGAGGGTTTTTGGAAGCCTTCAAAGTGATATTGCAAATTCCTCTCCCATTTGCTTAATTTTTGATTTCTACCGAGTCCATTTCTGGTCTAAACCAAGTTGTCACCCTCTGGAGGAGACTGTTTTTTTCCTCCCTTGACTGGAGACCAGTTCACCCCCATCTTCAGACCGACGTCCTTTGGAAATGTCGGTCCTTCTGCTGTGGGACCCCAGTTGGTCTGGGAGGTTCTGGAGAGCTTGACTGGAGACCAGTTCACCCCCATCTTCAGACCTCGATGTCCTCTGGAAGTGCGGGTCCTGCAGTGAGACCTCAGTTGATCTGGGAGGTTCTGGAGACCTTGAGTTGGAGCTGAGTCTCCCTCCACATCCTTTACTGCCGAGATAGGAGATGCGGGAAGCACGTGGAGGTCCAGGTGGGTGTCCTTCCTCCCGTTGTGGAGGATCGTATGGAAGGGAAACCTTCTGTTCTGTCCAGGGGATGGAGCCTTACACAGTTTGAAGTTCGGGAAATAATAGTATTTTAGAGTTTTCTTTAATCTTCACTCCTTTAGGCTCTTTTAAGCTGTTACTAGACTCCTCTTGGGAGCTGGGTAGAAACCTTTGAGGTGAATAAGGTGTTTTTTGAGGAGAATAAGGTGTTTTTTCGATCTCTCTTCTGAGAGATCCTCTCCCTGTTTCAAGTTGGTCTGGGGTCTTGATGGAAACCACCATCCAAAAGACCTCTTTGCTTTGTGCTCTTGAACTTCTTTGGGGGGGGTTTAGTCCTAAAATTTGGGAATAATTGAGGTAGGAAGGACTCTCTGGACGTCTTCATCCCAACCCTGAGCCCAAAGCACAGCCAACCTCAACGTTAGGTTGCTCGAGTCCCATCAAGTTGAGTTTTAAGTATCTCCAAGGATGGAGAGGCCGCATCTCTGGCCTGTCCTAGAGCTGTCCCACTCTTGGCTTCCTTGTCCTCTTCTTCCATGTCTCCAGGAGGAGTTTGGCTTCATCTTCTCTCCATCCTCCAATGAGTGGCTGTTGGAAGCACCTTCATGTTCTCCTCCTGGAGCAGAACGTGCCTGACTCCTCCAGGTCTTTATCCATCACATTCTCCAGTCTACCATGACCGGGGAGACCTTTTTTGGGCTCATTTCGTTGGTTGTTGGATCTATCAACATCTCTGCGACCTCCTGACGGAGCAGGGCGACCTCGCTAATTATCACGGTGGTCGTTAGTTGTAAAATACGCGTCGGACAAAATAAACCCAAGCATATGAGTAGGAAGAATCCGCCGTAGGAAGAGCAGTGACGTGGAAAAGCACCTCGAGGTGCACCTTGGGGTGTTTTTGGGGTGATGGTGAAGGTTTGGGTGATATTTTTTCACCCTGAGGGATGGTTGAGCCTCTGGGGCATGTCGTTAACCTCTGGTTATTGACTCTGACGAGCCGGGGCTCTTTGGGCTCTTCTGGAGATGTCGGTATTTCTCAACCCGTGACCTTTGAAACGCGTTCTGTAATTAAACCGTCGCCGAATTTCTCTAGGGCTGGGTCTGTCACATCCTGGTCTCGGCAAAAAAAAACACTTCTCCCTTGTGCTGGGAAACTCACGGCTTGTCCCTTTTCTCCAGCTTTTTTGCCCGCGTTTTTAGCCACGGGCTCGTGTGATGGTTGGATTTTTGAAACCCTGATGGGGGTTTCTGTCCTGATGTCCTGGCCCAGACAGAGAGGAGAAACAGAGAGGGGAGACCCCGGCGGCCCCGATTCGAGGGTGTTTGACCTCTGGGAGGGAGAGATTGTGAGCTCAGAAATGAATCCCGATTCTCCCGGGGCTCCCTCGGGAGAAGCTGCAGCCGCGGAGCAGCTCCTGCTGGAATTACCATAGAGGGTAAATCCCAGCCTCCGAAGTCCGAGACGTTAAACTCCCTTCATCTCTTGCCGTTTCCAAGAAACCGGGATTTGCAGGGAGCGCAGTGAACGTGCTCATCGGGAGGAAGATAAATCACCGCGTGTTTTCCTCCAAAGGAGACAAGTTTCTAAAAATAGGAGCCATTGCCGGAGCTCCGGAGAACAAAAGAGTCCCCTGGAAGTCTCCTGCCACCGGCCCTTTCTCGGCCGTCGGTGTTTTTTTGCCCTTAAATCCCACGCTGGAGATTTAGGGATGTGTTTTAAAAATCTGCCGATCTGGGAGGGTTGGGTTTGTTGGTTTTGTTTTTGTTTTTTTTTTCCCTGTCCTTTTCCTTGGCATTCCCGTCCCTGGCTGCTCGGTGACTCAGGCTTTCCTGAGTGAATGTTTCCTGGTCTTCCATGACCTCGGCATCTTGGCCTTGGATCCCGCCGGCCTTTTCCAAAATGATTTTTTTGGAAGCCAAAAAGGACCCGATTTGGGAGCCGGGGATGCTGTCACCTCCCCGGGACGGGCTCCGGGGGCACCGACGCAACATGTTGTGGTCCTGGCTCTGCGTCTGGATAGAAGATCTCGAACCCCATCGCCTCCAGATGAGGTTTTGGAGCATCTGGAGATGTTCAGCCTCAAAAGTCTTGCCCCTGAGGTGGCTTCACCTCAAACGTTAGAAGGTCGAGAAGCCAACCCTGGCTTTTCACGTCCCTCCTCTGCTTTGGGGGGCAGGTCCTGCCCTTCCTCCCCCATCTCCACAACCAATGTTGTGCCTGAATGCCACCTTCCTCCTGGTTTTACGCCACGTAACCAGTAATTTATAGAATAAAGGCAAACTGTGAGTGGCTGCGTCCATCCCAGAGGTCGTTTTGGGCTCTCGAGGCTCTGTTGGCCGTCTGTTTCCAAAGTGCCCCCCGTTTCCATCCCAGCTTGATCTTCCTCCCTCTCATCTTCGCCTTCAACATCAAAGGGCTCTCTGGGTCGTTGGTCGGTGCCTGGGGGAGGATGAGCTGTTCCTTGCACATCCCGTTTCTCCATGAGCCCCACGTGTGCGCGGTGGTGGCTCTACACCCTCCATCGAGCTGTGGATACCTCCCTCCCGTGGCCTCCCAGTTAGTTCCACCACACCAGTCAGCCCCAGGCAACGCTTGGGTGTCTGGGCATCCCAAAATGATGATGATGGGAGCAAGGATGCAGGACGTTCCCTGTCCCAGCAGCAAGGTGCTTGCCTGGGGCTTGGCTACCATGACCCAAGAGATGATGATGATGATGATGGGAGGAGGAATGTAGGACAATTTCTTGTCCCAGCAGCAACTTTGCTTGCCCGGGGCCGGCTGCTGGGCTGCCATGACCCAAGATGATGATGATGATGGGAGTAGGGATGTGGGACAATTCCGTACCTGGGACAGGCAATGCGTGGCCAGATGAGGATGAGGGGAATCCAGCACGAGGAGTGAGACCCCCATGTCCTGCCTGGAGCTCAGCGGCGGCTGACGGAGCCTCTGGGCCAGTAGCTTTGATCCAACGTCTTCATCAGATGCAGCTGAAGGCTTTCCTCCTCCCGAGGAAGGATGTATCTGGGTCTGATAAATCTCAGAAGACCCTGCAGATCTTCAGGAGGTGTTTCCCTGACTTTCATCGCTGCCTGAAAACCTCTTCTCACAGGTGGGCTCAGAGGTGATTGGGCCCAGGAGCCATCCCCGGGGCTTTGGCCAACACTGGAGTGAAGCACAGCTCGTCCAAGCCACAAACAATGCTGGGGCACCTGGAAAAACCCTGTGTGTTGGTCATCTCTGGAGGTTTGGCCAACACCAGAGCAAAGCAGAGCTCCTCCAAGCCCAAATGATGCTGGTGTACCCGGAAAAACCCTACGTGCTGGTCATCTCCAGGGGTTTGGCCAACACCGGAGTGAAGCAATGTTCTTCCAAGCTCCAGACAATGCTCGGGCACCCGGAAAAATCCTGTGTGCTGGTCATCTCTGGGGGTTTGGCCAATGCTGGAGCAAAGCAAAGCTCCTCCAAGCCCCAAATGATGCTGGGGCACCTGGAAAAACCCTGTGTGTTGACCATCCATGGAGGCTTGGCCAACACTGGAGCAAAGCAAAGCTCCTCCAAGCCCTAAACGATGCTGGGGCACCCAGAAAAACCCTACGTCCTGGCCATCCCTGGGGGTTTGGCCAACATCAGAACGAAGCAAAGCTCCTCCAAGCCCCAGATGATGCTGAGACACTAGGAGCAAATCCGGGGTGCCGTTCCAAGGGCCGGGATGCGTGTTGGCGCTGGGGAGGCTCGTGAATCCTCATCCCTAGAGCTGTGGGAACCAGTCTTCTTCACGGGGTGGCCCAAGACAACCCTTTTCCAGCTGCCGGGTGCCGGATACCTCGGTGGTGGGAGCGCGGCTGGTGGTGTGTGCATCTTCCCGTTCAACTGCTTTAGCCGCAGGAATGATTATACATCAAACAGTCGCCGGCAGGATTAAACCCTCTTAAGTGTGGCTGGGAAATCCTCCCGTAATCCCGACCCGGCCGTAGGAGGGGAAGGACGGGGCAGCAGGAGCTGAGGGGGGGGGGGAGTGGTGGTTTATCTGCTGGGGAAAGCTTTTTTAACACAGAAAAAAAAAATAATCACTTTATTGCAAATTGCGTTGGGAGAAGCTTCTCCTGGAGACTGACCTTGGGGTTTTTCTCTCTGTTGCAGATGAGCCCGATCCTGCCCTCTCCGGTGCCGTCCCGGCTCTCAGGACCCAACTCGGGTAAGTTGCCAGGGGGACGTGGCAGTGTGGGGAGCACCCGGGAGCCCCATCTCCCCCTTGTTAACGATGCTCCAGTTACACGAAACCCCAAAATATCTCCCTGGTTGTCCCCGAAGAGGGTTGTCCCACCAGCGAGGACGTCAGCAGGTCCCTCCAGAGCTGGCCGGCACAGTGCCCTCGCTGCGGAGAGGAGTGGGATGCTCTAATTCATCTTGTTTGTCCCATTTCCCGACAAACCACCTGGCTTCTGCCTACCCTAAATCATCCCCTGGAGCCTCCCGGTTTCCCTTGGAGCCATCCTGGTCCCCCTGGAGCTCTGCCAGTTGCCCTCAGAGCCCTCCAGGTCCTCCTGGAGCCATCCCAATTCTCCTGGGAGCCACCCCTGTCCCCCTGGAGTCCTCCCAGTTGCTCTCGGAGTCCTCCCGGTCCCTCCTGGAGCCCTCCCGGTTCCCCTTGGAGCCACTCTGGTACCCTTGGAGCTCACTTGGACCCTCTGGAGCCCTCCCAGTTCCCCTCGGCACCGCTGGGGCTGTCCCTGCTGGGAGGTGGATGCCCAATTTGGTTTCCTTGGGTGTCCTGAAGTTGCTCAGGGGTGTCCCAAACAGCCCTGAGCACCCCAGAAAAGGCAGATTTAGGGGTGCCATCCCCCTGTCCCCAGTTATTTCTCTCCAGTATAAACAGGGAAAAGCTGGGAGGGTGAGCGTGGTGGGGTGGGAGGGTCGTTTCCACCCAAAACTTGGCTTTTTCCAGGAAATAAATAGGTTTAAAAAGGAGGAGAGGGAGGGGCTGAGCGAGAAGCGTGGATCTGGCAGCCCTGCTGTCCCCAACAAAGGCGCTTTGTTCTCCCGGCAGCACAACTCAACCCCTGAGATGGTGCTTTGCTGCTCCTCACACGAGGTCTCGACTCTCATGGGGCTTCTCCAGGTGTCAGGCTCTGCCATCCTGAGGTTTCTTCCCTCGGGATGGATTTGCAGGGGGCAGGAACCAGGATACGGTGGTTTCCATCCCGCTCTTGGCCCTACCTTCGTGCTGGATAGAGGGAGAAGATGGGCATGAAGCTGGGCGTGGAGGACAGAAGCTGGGTCCCATCCTTAGGGATTGGGACGAGGACACAGACACCCTGAGTCTGCTTGTCCCCAAGCCCCTGTGAAGCTTCGTCTGGGGACATCGGGGCTCCTGGATCTCTCAGACCCCGGTTCGGAAGCCTAAATGTGGGCATCCGGTGTCCTTCAAGGCTCTCTGCTTCCCCCCCCACCCCGAGCCTCCCACCACCCCAGCGGAAGGGCTGGAGGCTCCTTAGATCCTGCATCCCAACCATAAGTCCTGTCTCCAGCCCCTCGAGGCATCTCGGAGAACATCAAGTGTCTCTGTTGCACCCTCGTGGCCATCACCATGTCCTTCCTTCTTCCAGGAAAAAGCCTCCAAGCCCGATGTAGGACTTTCCAAACCACCAGGTTGGGATCACCCGTGGGTGTTCTTGGCCCCTCTCTAACACCCAACGCATCTTCAGTGCCATGGTGGTACCCACAGCACCCATCTGGGTGGCCTGGGACCACCCAGTCCCACTGTAGAGCTCACCCCATAGAGGTTTTTATGTTCTCCAGTCACCTGATGGGGTTCTTCCCAGCTTTGGGGGTTCTTCTGAGGGTTTGGAAGAGGATGAGGAGGAACCACCTTGATCTGCTGTGGTTTGGAGTCTCTGCACAGAGAATAAAGGTTTCCCATTGCTGTTGTGGGGAGGGATCACCCCAGGACTTCCATTTAATCACGGAGACAAACCATCCTTTGGCCCCAGAGACCTTTGCTGTGGTCCATGTTGGCTCTTAAATCCTTTTTTACTCAACTTTGAAGAGCTTTGGGCCTTTTCTTTGGCCCGATAGTGACAAGTGTCATCGCTAAGAGCAAATATCCCTGTTGAGTTGGGTAAAAAGGAGGCAAGAAGGCGTCCAAGAATCCTGAGGGGTTCGGAGGAGAAAGGGAGGGAGCAAAAAGTGGGGTGGAGCAAGGAGAAGATGAGTTCTGGGCCAAGGTGATGTGGTGGTGGGAACCCAACGCTCTTGTTGTACTTGGCATGAAGATGGAAGAGCCATCACTGCTTGGAGAAAGCCTAGGAGAAGATGCAGAAATGCTTCTAGGTGCCCATGGCCACGGGAGGGTGGGGGTTTTGTCCCAAAGTTTGAATATTTGGGGTGATATGGGAGTCACCACGTAGACATGGGCTGGTTCTGGGTCAACCCTCTTGTAAATGGAAATGTTGGTCCGAATCCCTTATTAACTCTCAAAAAAACCCCTTACTTTCAGCTCCACGAATGAAGAACATTTGGAGTTCAAGAAGGCTTCTTTGTACCGAACGGAGGCCAGAAGCTCCCTAGACCTACGAAACATGACCGTGTCCGGCAGCCTCAGCTGGGACACCTCGGAGCTGGGAACGAGAGCGGGCGACGGGCGAGAAGAAAGCCCTTTGGAGAGACTCTCGGGCTCCAAGGAGCCGAAGGACGGGCGGTGCCTGAAGGAGTCGGCCTTTGCCGCGGAGCCCCAGGCGGTAAATACTCTGGAGGTGGATCCCGAGCAACTGGAGAGCGACTCCGAGGAGCCGGAGGGTGACAAGGTGACGGCGGAGACCCCCAGCCCTCGCGCCGGGGCATCGGTTGGCGGTGGGGAAGAGAAATATCTCAAAAACGAACCAAAGCAACTTGAAGGCCTCGGCAAAGAGCACTTAGAGAAAAGCAAGAGGGGAATCCAGAGGCTCGACTGGGTTTCTAGACCCACCAAGAGCCCGAGTCCTCACTACAAAGACGTCAACAAGCCGACAGATGTAGCAACCAACTTGCCCTTTCGGGGCCGTGAAGTGCCTCCTCCGCTGACTCCGACGGTCTTCAGGAAAACGCTAAACCCTGTCCTGGGCAAGTCCAAATCCCTGGAGAGCTCCTCGTCCCACAGGAAGGGCCTGATGGTCGACACGGACATGGGGGAGATCAACCCCCTCAACGCGGCCGAGTGGACGATCCAGAAGCCAGGTCTTCAGCTTGGAGCCGATCTCGCCGTCGGTAAACAGTCCTGGACAGTAAATGCCGAAGACTCGGTGGAGAGGATCCCGTTGATGTCCCTGGAACCCGCTCCCTGCAGCTCCTATGACATCGAGATGAGGCCCTACGTCTGCAGCGTCTTGTTGGAGGAGCAAGGGAAGGAGGAGCTGGGTCCGGAGGAGGACCCTACGGTCTACACCTGCATCGAGTGCAGCATCTACTTCAAGAAGAAGGAACATCTGATGGATCACATGCTCCAGCACAACCGGGGACCAGGGAGGGACCAAGACGGAGATGCTTTGGGAGGACAATGTCAGTTCTGCTGCAATGAGTGCGGATGGGCCTTTGGAGACCCCGCCTCTTTGGAGCAGCACAAAAGGCTGCACCAAGAATCCAGGGAAAAAATCATCGAAGAGATCCAGAAGCTGAACGAGTTTCCCGACGAAGGCCGGGAAGCCCGGCTGCAGTGCCCCAAGTGTGTCTTCGGCACAAACTCCTCCAAGATCTTTGTCCAGCACGCCAAGATGCACGTCAAGGAGAGGAAGGACCAAGGGGCGAAGAACGTGAACCTCTTCGGAAGCGGGGGCGGCGGGGACATGCGGGACAGCCCCCTGCACGGCATCTACAAACACTTCAAACCCAACGAACACGTGGCCCTGCAGATGCAGGTCCCGCCTCACGCCGGCGGCAAAGGGCTCAGCACCTGCATGCTCTGCAGCTTCCCGGCCCCCAATGAGAACATCCTCAAGGAGCACATGAAATACGCCCATTCCCACCTCTCCTGGGACGCCGAGGTCTACGAGGAGGATCCCAATCAACCAGGAACCAGCAGAGATGCCTACAGCCCGGCCAGGCCGGGCCGGTTAGCCGAGACGGATTATTTTGGCAAAGCGGAGCGGCTTTTCCCTCCTCCTCCTCCCCAAGAAAGCACGTCGCATTACGAAGCCCTCCACGGTTTTGCCCTAAGTCACCCCAGACTCGAGAAAAGCAATGGGGCTAGTAAAAAGGACTACCAGACCTCGGGGTTTCATGCCAGGAAAGGGGCTCCCTACGCCGCCCCCCATAAAAACCTGGGGCTCTCCGGTTTCCCCTCCGCGAAAGCTTATTCCCAGTTGGCTCTGCAGCAGCTGAAAAAAAAAGCGGCGTCTCAGCACCTTGAAGGAGAAGGCAACGGGCACCGGAGCCACCCCGTGGGGCTGGAGGAGCTCAGGCACAAGTGGACGTTGGCCAACGACGCTGAGAGCCTGGAAGAGGAGATCTCCGTGAGCGCCGAGATGGATTTGGGCGAGAGCAGGGGCCTCAAACCCGTGGCCATCCCTCAAGCTGCCTTAGACCTCAAGAGGACCTTCAGAGACACCTTGAAAGCCACCGACTCTTCCATCGCTTCAGAGGAGCAGCAGCAGCAGTTACGGATGATGGTCCCCATCGTCCTCCTGGAGGAGGTGAACCCGCACCCCAAGGCGACCAAGCGGCCCCGGGGGAAGCCGTTGAAGAAGAAAACCACCCTCCCTTCCCAGGAATTCCTGATGGAAGAGTCCCTTCCCTTGGACGTGCTCCTGTTGGACGCTCCTCTGGAGGGTCCTCTGGAGCTGGATGACCTCCTGGACTCCGACTCGCCCATGTTGAAGAACGAGGAGAGGAAATGTCCCTACTGCCCTGACAGGTTTCACAACGGCATCGGGCTGGCAAACCACGTGCGGGGCCACCTCAACAGGGTGGGGGTGAGCTACAACGTCCGTCATTTCATCTCGGCGGAAGAAGTGAAAGCTATTGAGCAAAAATTTTCCTTCCAAAAGAAGAAGAAAAAAGGTAGTATGTATTCAATTCACCGTGCTTTCTATTTTCTGGGTTTAATCGGTGGGGAGGGGTTTTTCTCCTCCTCACCGAGAACTGGGTACGTATGGGACTGCGGGCAACCTCAACCGTGGTGGCCACGGCCTCTTGGGTGCAATAAACCCCCCCATTTCCCTTCCTGGGAGCCCCGATTTAGGTTTTTTTTTTTTTTTTCGCTCATTTTCTGCCCTTCTTTCCGCAGTTGCGAACTTTGACCCCAGCACTTTCAGCCTGATGCGCTGCGAGTTCTGCGGGGCCGGTTTCGACACGCGAGCGGGTCTCTCCAGCCACGCCAGAGCCCACCTGAGAGACTTTGGGATCACCAACTGGGAACTCACCATCTCCCCCATCAACATCCTCAAGGAGCTCTTGGCCAACTCTTCGGAGCACCCGATGCTGCAGGCGGCCATGGGAGCGGAACCCTCCTCCCCGAGCCGAGAGAGGGAACCCCACGGCTTCGTGCCACGCAAGAGCATGACCCCCGTGTCCGAGTGCAGCATTACACGCTCTCCTCTGTCCCCGTTCCCTCCATCCTGGGGAGAAGAGTCCCTCCAGTCCTACAGAGACAGTAAGTGCACCCCAAAAATCCCATGGGAGCCAGAAACCCTTTAGGTAACCCCAAACCATCGTGTCCTGCCGTGCTGGAGGGTGGGTATTTCCAGGGAAGGGTTTAATGGGCATCACCTGGTGTTGGTTTGTCCATCTCCATTGTTGACGCTCCGTGTCCCGTGAGATCTGATGTTTCTTTGGGGCAGGGGGATGAGGATGATGGAAGATGAAGGAGCTGGTCAGTGTGGTCCCATAAGGGGTGGAGGGAGGGGTCTCGTCCCACCAGGAACCCGCCCTTTGGATGTTTGGGCTTTGTCGTTTGAAAAGTGTGGTGTTTAGGAAGGAGGTTGAGATGAGATGAGTCCCCTCCAGTCCTACAGAGACAGTAAGTGCACCCCAAACACCCCATGGGAGCCAGAAACCCTTCTGATAACCCCCAAAATCCTGTGGGAGCCAGAAACCCTTTAGGTAACCCCAAACCATCGTGTCCTGCCGTGCTGGAGGGTGGGTGTTTCCAGAGAAGGGTTTAATGGGCGTCACCTGGTGTTGGTTTGTCCGTCTCCATCGTTGATGCTCCGTGTCCCGTGGGATCTGATGGATGGGGATGATGGGAGATGAAGGGGGCTGGTCAGTGTGGTCTCGTGAGGGGTGGATGGAGGGATCTCATCCCACCAGGAACCTGCCCTTTGGATGTTTGAGCTTTGTCGTTTAAAAAGTGTCGCGTTTAGGAAGGAGGTTTCCATTGAGGAAACACCTAAAACTTGGTAAATCTTGGGGCTGAGTGTGGCTGGAGGACAGGAGAAGAGCGTGGTCCATGCCGAAGGCAGGATGCGACCTCTGGGCTGGGGATCTGGGTTCATCCCTCGGCTGCTTGTTTTCCATCAGTGTTACGGTACGATGGCGGGGGGGCTCAAGGGGTCCTTCCCAAATGGATTTGGGTCTGAGCTGGTCCCCATCCATCAGTGAAGCTCCAAATTCTTCACACGGGATCATCAGCCCATCCCGAACAGCTCCCAGGTTTCTCCTGCCTCCAAAAAAACTTGTGTTTGCACCAAAATCTTGGTGACGTTTCTCCCAAAGACTAAAAACTTGCTCGTGCGTCAGGAAAAACAACCACCTGGGGCTTCTCCTGCACCTCATGTGGTGGCACCTCCGCTGGTGGCACCTCCGCTGGTGGAGACATCCTCTTTTTTGGGGCGAATTTTGATGAGCCGTTTCCGCCCCGGCTGCGGTTCGTGGTTTCTAACGAGGCGGCAGCAGGAAACGAAGGCGGAGAGGGTTTGGGCCTCCGGGTGCCGGGAGGTTGATTGGACGAGTCCGGCCGGTGCTTTCCCTTCTCGGGCTTGTAATTAAATCACCTCCTCGGTCCTCGTGGGGCGAAGTTTCCCCTTCCCGGAGCCGCGATACGGAGGAGAAAGGAAGAGCGGAGTCGGGAAAAGGGGCTCTGGGTTTAACACTCGGGCTCTTGTCGGGTCTCGTGGCTGCTTGTTTAAAAACAAACCCCCTTCCGCCCCCCCCCCAAAAAAAAAAAAGGTCAAAAAACCCCCTTTTCAGGTCGAAGGGAGGAAGTCGGTGTTTGGGTCTGCGGCGAGAACTTGAACCCGGTTGTTTGGATGGGAGCGTGTGGCAAAAACAGGATGTTTTTTGAGCTGTTGAGGGGGGGATTCTGGGAGGTTCCCTCTTCCCTCCCGCCGCTTCCCGGCAAATCCCCGGTGCCGAAACCAACCCTGGCTCCGATGGAGCCTCCACCGCCGCCCTCGGAAAACCCCTGAGGTCTTTAATATCCACATCCACGACCGTTCATTTTACCCCCAAATAAGCAAAAAAAAAAGACGTTTTATGCTCTTCTGGAGACCCGGGTCTTTCAATCTCCCCTTTTTGGTCCCGATTTCAGACCCCGGATGGTAAGTCCCCTCCTTGATATGTCTGAAACCTCCTTAAAATGCCATGCTTGACATCGGACACGTCCCGCTGGGGGGAGGAGGAGGGTTCTCTCTGCTCTTGCCCATCCCAGGATGGACTGGGATGTACTGGGAGGTTATAACATTCTTTCTACTTTGGGTTTGAACAGCTCAAAATCTGAAAAATGGGTTTTTTTCCTCTTTTCCTCGAAACCGCTGGCTCCTGGTGGAGTTGGTGGCTTCTTCGGGGAGGTCCCCGTGCTCAGCGGTGGCTTTTCCCACGCGTTGTGACGGGGGAAGGTGTATCCCACGGCTGCAGCTGCCTCATTAGAGCCCTTTTTGGCTCGTTATCGAGGATGTTGATGACTCTTTTGGCTCCAAACCTCTTGGCAGCCACCTCGGAGAACACGTCGCCCTTCTTGGCAGGCGTTGGGAAGCGTTGGGCGACCGCGTCCTCTTCACAACAGCTCCAGGTTCTCCTCCCTCGTAGCCCAGCTCACCTTGCTCTGTCCCCAAACCCCTTTTTGGGCCTGGAACCATCATCCTCCCTTTTTCTCCCCAGTTTTTCCCCCAGATTTAACACCCCACAGTCTCCCAAGCCATGAGGTCTTCTGTTAGACATGGGTTTCTCCTCTCCATCTGTTCCTGTGTGATGTTTCACCACGTGTAGGATGAGGAGCAAACACGTGTTTGGTGGTTGACCTTCCGTCCCACGCAGAGTTTTACCTTCTGGAGCGCATCCAATGGGTTTTGAGGAGGAGGAGAGGGTTCGATTGAAGGACACGAGCTCAGGGGATGGTTCTCCACCTCCTCCATCTGGCTCTTGCTTGCGTTGAGTCCCCAGGTGAGGACTCAGAAGTGGGGTTTGTCCCTTCTGAGCCCAAGATCCGGCTTTGGCTGAAGAGCATCTTCCCCCTCTCTAGAGCGTAATGTTCTGGGGATCTCTTGGGTTGGAAGGGACCCACAGGGATCGTCAAGCCCAACTCCTGACTCCGCATGGGGCAACCTGAAAGTTAAACCCTGTATCTGAGAGCGTTCTCCAAACTCTTCTTGAGCACCAATGGGTTTGGGAGCCATGACCCCAACCCTGGGGACCTCGTTCCAGTTCTTGACCGCCTTCTCCATGAAGAACTCTTTCCTCATGGCCAATCTCAACTTCCCCTGATGCAGCTTTAGGCCCTTCCCTCACGCACCAGACCCCCAAGAGAAGAGATCAGCACCTCCATTTTTTCTCCCCCATCATGAGGAAGTTGTAGACATCCATGAGGTCCCTCCTCAGTCTGCTCTTCTCCAGGTTGACCAACTCTGGTGCCCTCAGAAGCTCCTCTACTCCTTTCCCCACCTCTTTTGCCCTCCTTTTGGACACGTTCTAATATTCTTATGTCCTTCTTAGAGCCCCAAACTGCCCACAGGACTCAAGGTGAGGCCACACCACGACGTGGGACAGCCACATCTTTGGACGGTTCCAGGATATGGGTGGCCCTTTTGGCCACGAGGCCACGTGGTTGACTCCCGTTGAGCTTCCCATCACCTAAAGCCCTCAGATCCCTCTTTGTAGGGCTTCGCTCCAGGACACGTGGAGAACAAAGAGCTCCTTCCAGTGGACAATGAGTGGAAAAGGGATGGGGGGGTCAATGTGAAGGGCTCCAAAGTTGATTTTTGGGGTGTCCAGGGCGTGGTCTCCTTGGAGATACAATTGGGCAGAGACTCCGTAGCTGCTTGGATTCCTCCTCCCACCTCTTTTTATCCAGGGTGTGTGTGAGCCAGGGCCAGGAGGAACCTGGGACTTCGTGGTCCCTGGGACGGGGACAACCACAACCTGAGCCGGAGAGAGAGGCCAGAGGAGATGGGAAGGGGGAAGCTCTTCCACCAGCACCACCGGGGCTGGAAGAGGAGGTTTACTCTAGATTTTACAGCTTCTTTGAGCCTCTTTTCTTCCTCCATGCTTTAACTCGGGAGCAAAGACCTCGGCAGCGGCTCCGATTTCCATCCTTGACCTTTAATCGTGGTCGCCCTCCATGAAGGAACCGAGACGCTTTGTGGTCGTGGCCTTTCGTCCTCCTTTCCTTCCACACGTATCCCGTAATCCCAGAGGAACAGAGGTTAGAAAAACCTTCTGGAGGTTTTTCTGACCCCAGTTGCCAGCGAGGGCCAACTTCAAAGCCGGGTCAGGTTGCTCAGGGCCGTGTCCCGTTGAGTTCGGAGAAGGTTGGAGGTGCCACCACCTCCCTCCTGGGGTTCCTGTGCCCCCAGGACCCTCCTCACCGTTACAATTCTGGGGTCACGCTCTCCTTTTGTGCTGTTTTTTCTGATTTTTTTTTTTTTTTCCCCCTCCTCTCCTGCTCTTTCTGCCCTCACCCGCAGCCTGACCTACTTTCCACCTTCTTTGATTCCTTTTCAGGAGTTCCAGGTTATTGAAAAAGCGGCGTTTTTCCCTTCCCTCCTTCCCCTGCACGAGGAGAACGGGGGCCGGTTGCCCTCGATATCGTCTCTTCTCCTGCTCCCCGAGGGTTTCCGAGGGCGGGCAGCGCCGCGGGGAGGCTGGAACGTCGGGTTTTTTTAGCCTGGATTTTAAGCTCTTATTTTCACTGCGGCCGCAGGAGACGGCGTGAAATCTCTCGGCCGGGTCTTCCAGGGCAGGAATCGCGGCGTGAGGGTCCCTGGGGGGCAGAGGGGTCTCAAATAACCTATTTCGGTCCCGGCGAACAAGGGCAGAAATTGTCCCTCTCCCTTTCCTGATGTTTTTGGGAGCCCCCGGTTTGTATCTGCCGGAGAAGGGGATGTTGCAGGGGGGGGGAAGAGCCCCGAGTTGGGATGCCTCAGGGTGGGTCCTGCGACCCCTTCAGGGTCAAAACCAGCCTCGTGGAGACCTCCTCATCCCAGCGGGACGGTGGCGGAGAAAGGAAAAGTATCTATTTCTTGTATTTCTCCTCTCCCCGTTAAATTTCGATGAGCTCCTGCGCCCGCCACGGCGATTCCTCGTCCCCTCCATGTCCCGGTGTTGCTTTTTTTCCCACCTCCTTTAAACCAAGAAGAGGTTTTATTCCTCAACGCCCCGGGTAGAGAAAGGAGAGAGGAAGTTTGGGCGCAGTTCCTTAATGGCCTGCCCTCCTCGGCAGCGCCAGGGAGGGGAAGCACCGCGTTTAAAACCCGTTTGAGAGCTCCAAAGTTGGCAAAAGTCCCCCTCCTTGGCAAGGAATGGGCTGGCACGGAGCTCTGGAGGCTGAACCGTCGGCAAAGGCAGATGCTTCTTTCATCCTCGTCCCAGACGGAGCCCCGATAACGAGCCAGCGATGGGGCGACCCTGCCCGGCGTTTCCCATCACCCCCTCGTTGCCTTCTCTGGATGTTTTTCCAGCTATTTGGCTCCAATTTCACAGAATCACAGAATCGTCGTGGTTGGAAAGGACCTCTGAGATCACCGAGTCCAACCACAAACAACCCAAACACACACAAAACGACCCCTACGATCTCGGGCACTAGAGCGTGCCCTGAAGTGCCACCTCTATACGTTTCTGAAATCCCTCCAGGGATGGCGACTCCACCACCTCCCTGGGCAGGCTCTTCCAGTGCCCGACCACTCTCTCAGTAAAGTAATTCCTCCTAATATTTAATCTAAACCTCCCCTGCCCCAACTGGCGGAGAATGGGCTGGAGAACAGCCCTGAGGAGAAGGACTTGGGGGTGTCGGTGGATGAGAAGCTCAACGTGAGCCGGCAACGTGCGCTGGGCAGCCCAGAAAGCCAACCCCATCCTGGGCTGCGTCAAGAGAAGCGTGGCCAGCAGGTCCATGGAGGTGATTCTACCTCTCTACTCTGCGCTCCTGAGACCCCACCTGGAATACCGTGTCCAGCTTTGGAGCCCTCAACACAGGAAGGACATGGAGCTGTTGGAACGGGTCCAGCGGAGGGCCACGAAGATGGTCAGAGGGATGGAGAACCTCCCACGTGAAGACAGGCTGAGAGAGCTGGGGTTGTTCAGCCTGGAGAAGAGAAGGCTCCGGGGAGACCTCACAGCAGCCTTCCAATATCTGAAGGGAGCCTACAGGAGAGCCGGAGAGGGACTCTTTGTCGGGAAGTGTAGTGACAGGACAAGGGGTAAGGGTTTTAAATTGGAAGAGGGGAGATTTAGGTTAGATATTAGGAGGAAATTCTTTCCTGTGAGGGTGGTGAGGCACTGGAACAGGTTGCCCAGGGAAGCTGTGGCTGCCCCATCCCTGGAAGTGTTCAAGGCCAGGCTGGATGGGGCTTGGAGCGACCTGCTCCAGTGGAGGTGTCCCTGCCCAGGGCAGGGGGGTTGGAACTCGATGACCATTAAGGTCCCTTCCAACTCTAACCATTCTGTGATTCTAACCCCGTTAATCCTGCAGAACCTGGATTAACCACCGACCGTCCCCTTTTAAGCCTCCTGAGATGCGAAAGGACGTGGCAATTTGAACCTCCCGAGTTTCCCCGGGCTGAAAAATGAAGTTTTTGGTGCGGGTCTGGGTTTGTTGGAGCCGTGGCTCTCGCGGGATGTCTCCTCTTCCCCCCCCCCCAGCCTCTTCGTGGTTGGGTTTTGTTGATGGACTCCGGGGGGTTCGCCACCGCACGTGGGGTTCTCCTGGTGTAATTCCAGGTGGAATCGGCCGGATTTAGATGCGTGTTTTGAACTCGGAAGCCCAGAAACTGTCAGGAAAGGCTTGTGGCCTCGTTGGGACTCTGCTTGTCCTCCCCCCGGGGAGGTGAGGAGGAGGATGGAGCTGAGCACAACCCCTTCGAGGTGAAAAATTACCCGCTCTGTCTTTCTGTATTTCCATTTTGGGCTCTAACAGTAACTTTTACGTACCTGTAAGATCCTTCAGTTGGGGCTGAATTTATCACCCTGATGTTTATCACCCTGATGGGGAGGGTTCCGGCAGGGATCAGTCCTCCCTTCTCGCTGCTGAGGTCAACGGTCTGCCCTTATTGCGGTTTCTTTGCGATCCAGGTGGATTTTTTATTCCCAAACTGGGTGGATTTTGGTTTCCTACACGTATTTCCACCACGTTCCCTTCTCCTTCTCCTTCAGAAGCAGATCAAGGGACCCGGCCAGGCTGGAGGTGGGACCCGTGAGAACCTCCTGAGGTTCAACCAGGCCAAGAGCAAGGTTCTGCCCGTGGGGTCGGGGCAATCCCAGCCCAAATCCAGGCTGGGGGGTGAAGGGAGGGAGAGCAGCCCCGAGGAGAAGGACTTGAGGGTGAGAAGGTGGCCCAGAAAGCCCCCGGCAACATGGGCTGCATCCCCAGCAGGGCGAGGGGGGGGGATTCTGCCCCTCTGCCCCACTCTGGGGAGATGTCCCCTGTCTCCGGGGCCATCAGAAGGACACGGAGGTGTCGGAGCGGGGCCGGAGGAGGCCCCGGAGATGCTGGGAGGGCTGGAGCCCCTCTGCTGTGAGGACAGGCTGAGAGAGTTGGGGGGGTTCAGCCTGGAGAAGAGAAGGCTCCGGGGAGACCTTGGAGCCCCTTCCAGTCCCTCAAGGGGCTCCAGGAAAGCTGGGGAGGGAGCAGGGATGAAGGAGGGGAGCCATGGGACGAGGGGGAAGGGTTTTAAGGTAAAAGAGGGAAGATTTAGGTGGGATGTGGGGAAGAACTTCTTTGCTGTGAGGGTGGTGAGAGCCTGGCCCAGGTTGCCCAGAGAAGCTGTGGCTGCCCCATCCCTGGAGGGGTTCAAGGCCAAGGTTGGAGGGGGCTTGGAGTGACCTGCTCTGGTGGGAGGTGTCCCTGCCCAGGGCAGGGGGGTTGGAACTCGATGATCTTTAAGGTCCCTTCCCACCCAAACCACGATTCCACGATTCTTCGCTCTCTGGCAGCGTTTCCCTTCTCCGACAGGACTCCTCGTGGCTGCTCGGGACGCGTCTCCCTTCGCAGGGAGGGCTCTCCCTCTCCCCACAACCTGCTGTGATTTTTTGCGATAGCTCTTGCCAAAAACTGGGATTTCTCTGCTGGTTCCGGTGGCACTTGTCGGTCTGTTGAGGAGCGGGGGCTTTCGGGGAGACTCCGCTGCCGTTGCCTCTCTCCCCTGGGGTCCGAATCCCTGCTCAGGCGTTATTTGTACCCCCTGCTTTGAGGAGGGGGTCACGGTGCCGTAGGAGGTGGCTGGCGTCCCCGTATCCCTCCTCTGGACAGCAAATTCCTTCTCTTTTTTTTGCTTTTTATCGGAGTGGTTTGAAGAGAAACCCGCTGCCTGGGGCAGCCTGGGGCTGTGGCAGAGGCGGAGGTGACGGAGGAGGCTTTGGGGTGGCCTTTCCCCTCTCGGGTCAGCCCTGGAGGAGCCGTGTTGGGATGGGGAGAGCCCCCTTCGGCAAGGGGGAGGTTGAGGCAGGGACTGGGGGGCTGCCAGGCCCCATGGAGGGGGGGGGTGCTGTGGGGCCAGGGGAGCCCCATGGGGCTGGGCTGGAGGTGTGAGAGGGACTGTGGAGGGACTTGGGACCTGTCCCGTACCCTTAGCCCAGGCCTGTGGGGCAGCCAGGCCCTTTGGGGGGGACCTGTGGGGCCAGGGGAGCCCTATGGGGCTGGACCCCATGCCCGTCTCCTACCTGAGCCCAGGCCCAGGGGGCAACCAGGCCCCAGGGAGGGGGCTGGTGGGGCCAGGGGAGCCCTGTGGGGCTCTGTCCTGTACCCTGAGCCCAGTCTCTGGGGGCAGCCAGCCCCTTTGGGGTGGGCTTGTGGGGCAGGGGAGCCCTATGGGGCTGGGTCCGAGGTGTGAGGGGGACCACAGAGGGACATGGGCCCTATCCCCGGGCCCTGTCCCCGTCCCCGTCCCTTACCCTGAGCCCAGGCCCCACAGGGGACTTGTGGGGCCAGAGGAGCCCCAAGGGGCTGGGCCCAAGGTGTGAGGGGGACCGTGGAGGGACATGGGGCCTGGGGCTGGGCCCGGGCCCTGTTCCATACCCCAGGCCCGGGGCTGGGCCTAGGCCCAGGGGACAGCCAGGCCCCGTGGAGCCAGGAGCGAGAGCTGAGCCCCGGGGGACCTGGGCCTGACCCCGGTCCTTGTCCAGGATCCGGAGCCTGATCCTGGGCTTCGCCCCCCCCCCCGCCATGGAGCTCCCCCCCTTCCCACCCCGCCGCTCGATCGCTCGGCGCTCCCCCCTCCTGCCTGCCGCCACCTCCCGCGCAGCCTCTGCTGGCCGCGCCGCCGATTGCTCGGCGCTCGACCTCCCGCCCCGGCCACCGGCCTTCCTCCCCACCGCCCCCCTCCCACCTCTTTATCTCCGTTCCCTCACTCGGCGTTCGACCGCTCGGCCTGGCGGGCGCGCGCCGCTCGGCGCTCGGCCCGCCGGCCTGGCGGCCGCCCCGCATGTGCCGGAGCCAAGATGGCGGCCTCCACCTCCTCGCAGCCCAAAGTGACAAAAGCGGCGGCGGCGCCGCGACCCCGGGACCGGGACCGGGGTGGGGACGGCGAACCCGAGCCCGAGGCGGCGCCCGAGCCGGGTGAGCCCCCATTTTCCTCCGCCGACCCCGCCCCGCCGCGCCCGGGCCCACCCGCGGCCCCCTCCCCCCCCCCCGCTGTCCCCCCCCCCCCTCCCGTTCCCCCGCCGCAGCGACGGGCCCGACCCCGGGGCCGCCGCCGGTTCCAGGCCCGGCCCTGAAGAGGAAGGGGATGGGGGGAGGCCCGGTGAAGGCCGCTGTCGCCGAGCCGCCGCCCTCCTTTGTCCGTGGCTTTGTCCCTCACGGGGGCCCCGCCATCCCCCCCCGGGCGCGGCCTGGCCGATCGCAACGGGCCGCGCCTGGTTCCTGTCACCGCTGGGACCGAGCCGGGGGTGGGGGAGCGTTTCTCCTCCTCCTCGCCCCCCCCCCCCCCCCCCCCCCAAGGTGGAGGCGGGGGCGGGGGAGGGGGGGGGCGCACGGACACGATCCGGGGTGGGGGGATGCAAATCCCGGCCGCGCCCCGGCACCGCCCCGGGGTGGGGAGCGGGGCCCGGTGAGCCCGAGGCAGCCCCCAGCCCGCCCCCGTGTCCCCCCTGCAGGGACCTGCCACCTTCCCCGTCCTGCCCCCTGCGGGGAGCTGCCACCTTCTGCGTTCCCCCTCCCTAGAGACCTGCCACCATCCTCATCCTCACCCCTACAGGGAGCTTCATCCTTCCCCATTCCCCCCCCCCTTAGGGACTTGCCACTTCCTGTCCCCCCACCACAGGGAGCTGCCACCATTCCCATCCTCCCCCCTGCAGGGACCTGTCGCCTTCCCTGTCCCCCCACTTAGGGACCTGCCACTTTCCCACTTTCCCTGTCCCCCCACCACAGGGAGGTGCCACCATTCCCATCCTTCCCCCTGTAGGGAACTGCCGCCTTCCCCATCCCCTCCCCTGCAGGGACCTGACACCTTCTCTGTCCCCCCACTTGGGGACCTGCCACCTTCCCCATCCCCCTGCAGGGAGCTGCCACCTTCCTTGTCTCCTCCCCTGCAGGGACCTGTTACCTTCCCTGTCCCCCTTCCCCAGGCAGCTGCCACCTTCCCTGTCCCCTCCCCTGTAGGGAGCTGCCACCATCCTCATCCTTCCCCCTGCAGGGACCTGCCACCTTCCCTGTCCCCTTCCCATTGGGGAGCCGCCATTTCCCCATTCTCCCTCCTTAGGGACCTGTGACCTTCCCTGTCCCCCTCCCAGCAGGGAGCTGCCACCATCCATGTCCCCTTCCCCACAGGGAGCTGCCACCATCCATCCATCCATCCATCCCACCGCAGGGAGATGCCACCTTTATGTCCCCCCCACCCTAGGGAGCTGCCACCTTCATGTGTGTGTGTGTGTCCCCTGCAAAGAGCTGCCACCCTCCCCCCTAAGGGAACTGCCACCATTTCCCCCCTCCAGCAGGGAGCTGCCGCTGTCACCCTTCCTGCGGGGACCTGCCACCATCCTCCCTCACTCCCACTGTCCCCAAGCACCTTGTCCCCTCCCTTTAGGCACCTGCCACCTTCCCTGTCCCCTCCCCTTAGAGACCTGTCAGCTTTCCTGTCCCCTCCCCTTAGGGATCTGCCACCATCCCCTCCCCTTAGGGACCTGCCACCTTCCCTGTCCTTCCTGCTGGAGGGATCTGCCACCTTCCCTGTCCCCTCCCCTTAGAGACCTGTCAGCTTTCCTGTCCCCTCCCCTTAGGGACCTTAGGGACCACCATCCCCATCCTCTCCCATGAAGGAATCTGCCACTGTCCCTATTCTTTCCGCTGCAGGGACCTGCCACCTTCCCTGTCCTTTCCCCTTAGGGACCTGCCACCATCCCTGTTCCCTCCCCTTAGGAATCTGCCACCATCCCCTCCTTGTCCCTTCCCCTTAGGGACCTGTCACCTTCCCTGTCCTCCCCCCTGGAGGGAGCTGCCACCTTCCCTGTCCCCTTCCCTTAGCGTCCTGCAACTGTCTCCTTCCCCTCCTCTTAGGGACCTGTCACCTTCCCTGCTCCCTCCCTTTAGGGACCTGTCACCTTTGCTGTCCCCTCCCCTTAGGGACCTGCCGGTGTCCCCTCCCCCTCCCTGACAGGGAGCTGCCACCTTCCCTGTCCCCCTCCCCTTATGTTCCTGCCACTGTCCCTATCCACTCCCCTTAGGGACCTGCCACCATCCCCCTTCTTTGCCCTGCAGGGACCTGTCACCATCCCCATTGTTCCCCCCTGGAGGGAGCTGTCACCTTCCCTGTCCCCTCCCTTTAGAGTCCTGCCACTGTCCCCTTCCCCTCCCTGACAGGGATCTGTCACCTTCCCTGTCCCCTTCCCCTTAGGGACCTGCCACCCCCTTCCCCCTGTCCCCAAGCACCCCCAAATCCCTCTGCCAGGTCACCTCCATCCCAGCGCCGTGTCACCTGCCACCGGGATGCGTGTCCCCCCCTCAAATCGCCCCCCAGCCCCACGCAGAGCCCCCCCAGTTCTCTCCCATTCTCCCTCCTGAGCTCCCCGAAGCAGCTTAAACCTCCCCAGAACGTTGCCACCTCCCCCTCTCCTTATCCCCCCCCCCCCGCCCTCAGTGGCCGACCATTTCCTTCTCTTGGCAGTCCTGGCTCCGGAAGAGGAACAACTGGTGGCCATGGAGGTGGGGTCACCCCCTCTCCCCAAAAAAAGCGCTCCCTCCGGGCAGCTGGATCCTCCCCCCGCCAGGATTGGGACCAAACTCTCTCCTGAGCCCCCCGGGAGCAAACCAGAGCCTCAGGACTCCAAATGTGAGTATTTTCACCCACTTTTTCACCCTCTCCGATGTCTGAGCGCTGGGTTTTTGCTGAGAGGAGGGAGCAGGGAGCCCGGCAGGCGTTTGTTTTACCCCATCTGGGAAGATTTTCAGCTCTTTTTGCTTAATTAATCCTCTAATTAAGAGGGTGGCTGTGTCGTACTCCAATATCGCTGGTTTACGTCGCTTTTTGAAGCTCCCCAAGACCGATGTGTCCTCCCCGTCCTCATTAACCCACCTTAATCAGTCCTTCCTTTCCTAATTAACCACCTTCCCCTAAAAACATCGCTTTGAGATCCTCCTCCCTCGCTGGCTGGGCTTCGGAGCCGGCCCTGGGGGCTCCCCGATTTTGGGCAAAGTTTCCAAAAACACTCTGGAGAATGTTTTTGAGTGGGAAAACCCTCCTTTTTCCACCCCGGGGCGGCGATTCTTATCCTCCCACCGCTCCGCTGGCTCTTCCCCGCTTTATCCCCGCCCTTGCCGGGATGAGCGGAGCATTTCAACATTAAAAATTAAGGTTGAGGGTGGTAAAAAAATTGGGGGAGAGAAACAACGCGGCCGGTCGCTGCTCCTCTGAACTGTGCCTTGATTTTCTTTTATTTTTCCTCTTTTTTTTTTTTTTTTTTTCAGCCCAGAACCTCACGACGTGCGAAGTGTGCGGCGCCTGCTTCGAAACCCGCAAAGGTTTATCCAGCCATGCCCGTTCCCACCTGCGGCAGCTCGGCGTGGCCGAGTCGGAGAGCAGCGGGGCTCCCATCGATTTGCTTTACGAACTGATGAAACAAAAAGGCAAACCCGACGGCGGCCCCCTCTCTCCCCCCCTGGGCAAAAAAACCGGGTCCCCCAAAGATGCCGCCGGCTCCCCTCGACCCACCCTCCTGGGGCTGGGCAAAGCCGGCGATCGCTCCTCGGATGGGCCCGTCAATAAAGCCATCAAATCCCCTCCCGGCTTCTCCAAAAACCTCTCCCAACCGGGATCCCCCATCCTTAAGAAGGTGCCGGCGGCTCTTTCGGGGTCCCCGTCTCCCAAAAACCCCGAGGAGAAAAGCTCCAAGCTCTCGCTCAGCCCTCTGCAGAGCTCCCCGAAAGCCCAGTGGCCGCAGGCGGATGAGGAAGGACCCCTCAATTTAAGTGAGTTTCTGACTTTTTTGATATTTTCCCTTTGGCTGAGGGTAGGGGAAACCCCCGGCTTCTCCCATCCCGCTCCTGCCCAGCCGGGAATCCCTCAGGAGGGTGCGGAGCTCGGTGGAGGAGCTCGGTAACGGCTGTGCCGGGGTGATACGTCACGACTATGGGAAGGGGACACTCTTCCCTGAAGGGAAAGACGGGGATTTCTGTTGGGATTTCGGGAAAAATGCTGGTTTTCTGCTTTTTGAGCTCTTCACGTCTCTTTTCCCTGCTTTTCTTACCTCCATCAGCTCCTCCCGATGGAGTGCGGTGGCTTTGGCCAGCAATAGCCTATTCCCCATTGCCTTTTCCAGCGTCGGATGCTCTTGGAGAGACGCTGCCACGTCCTTCTTTGTCCCCCAGCTCCATCGGTGACTTATTTCCCCCCAAAATCCCCACGGCCGGGGATTTCCTCTCCCTGCGAGGTTTCTTGGAGCCGATAAAATCGGCTGGAGAAGTCCTGCCTGCGCCCATTTTCCCTCCTCCTGAACTTATCCCTCTGGATTCTTCCGTGCCGTGTAGATTCCAGCCCCTGGCGTGGTTTTCCCCCGGTTCCAGGCAGGAATCCCTCTCCGTTTTCCACAATTCCGGGCAGCAATCCCTCTCTGTTTCCCCCAGTTCCGGGCAGGAATCTTCTCTCCTTTTCCCCTGGGTTCCAGTCAGGAATCCTGTCTCCGTTTCCCCAGTTTCAGGCAGGAATCTCTCTCCATTTCCCCAGTTCTGGGCAGGAATCCCTCTCCGGTTTTCCCGTTTCTGGTCAGGAATCTCTCTCCGTTTCCCTCGGTTCTGGGCAGGAATCCCTCTCCGTTTCCGTGGTTCTGGCAGGAATCCCTCTCCGTTTCCCTCAGTTCCGGGCAGGAATCTTCTCTCCATTTTCCCCGTTTCGGGCAGGAATTCCTCTCCGTTTCCCTCAGTTCTGGGCAGGAATCCCTCTCTGTTTCCCCTGTTTCAGGCAGGAATCTTGTCTCCATTTCCCTGGTTTCAGGCAGGAATCCCTCTCTGTTTCCCTGGTTTCAGGCAGGAATCCCTCTCCATTTCCCTCAGTTCTGGGCAGGAATCCCTCTCTGTTTCCCCCGTTTCAGGCAGGAATCTTGTCTCCGTTTCCCTGGTTTCTGGCAGGAATCCCTCTCCATTTCCCTTGGTTCTGGCAGGAATCCCTCTCCATTTCCCTCAGTTCCGGGCAGGAATCTTCTCTCCATTTTCCCCGTTTCGGGCCGGAATCCCTCTCCGTTTCCCTTGGTTCTGGCAGGAATCCCTCTCCGTTTCCCTCGGTTCTGGGCAGGAATCTTCTCTCCATTTCCCCCAGTTCTGGGCAGGAATCCCTCTCCTGTCCCTTGGTTCCCAAGTTCCAGGCAGGAATCTTCTCTCCATTTCCCCAGTTCCAGACAGGAATCCCTCTCCGTTTCCCCAGTTCCGGACAGGAATCCCTCTCCTTTTCCCCGGTTCCAGGAAGGAATCCTTCTCCGTTTCCCTCAGTTCCGGGCAGGAATCTCTTTCCGTTTCCCCGGTTCCAGGCAGGAATCTGTCTCTGTTTCCCTGGTTCTGGGCAGGAATCCCTCTCGTTTTCTCCAATTCCGGTGCCACTGGGAGCCTGTCTTCATCCAGAGCCCTTCCTCCTCCTCACCACGACTGGGATAACGCAGAATGAGGGAAATTTGGCTCTTTCTGGGGACACGAGTGGGGAAGGGACATGAGTTTCCGCGTTCTCCGAGTTCTGCGGTCCCCAGCTCTGCCCTTGGTCCCTCCGGGAAGCCCCACAGCCCCCATCCGGCACGTTTTCCTGGGGTATCCCGATGGGTTTGAGCCCGGATGGGCTTTGGGCTGCGTCCGTCTGTCCTGTCCGTTGACCAACGTCAGTCTTTCTTCTCTTTCTCTCCGCAGCCTCGGGGTCGGAGCCGGTGCGCGACATCCGCTGCGAATTCTGCGGGGAATTCTTCGAAAACCGCAAAGGTTTGTCCAGCCACGCTCGTTCCCACCTCCGCCAGATGGGGGTGACCGAGTGGTACGTCAACGGGTCCCCCATCGACACCCTGCGGGAGATCCTCAAACGGAGAACCCAACCGAGGAGCAGCACCTCTAATCCCGGCGGTCCCGGGCCAAAAACCATGGCCAAGAGCCTTTTGGGCACCATTGGATCCTTGGAACCTCGCGGACCCGGAGAGATTCACATCCCAACCCTTCCCAAGAAGGTCCAGCAACCCGGCAGCCCCATGGGGCAATCTCCTACCTCGTCCCCACCTCCCACCGCCCGGAAGATGTTTCCAGGCCTTTCTTCTCCTCCCTCCTTGCAGAAGAAACTCAAACAAGATCAACTGAGGTTGGAAATCAAGCGGGAGATGATGGCGGGAGGACTCCACGGAGAACCTCATCCCTCCGAGCAAGCCTGGCCCCCGCGGGAGGAGATGTCCCCCTTGAACCTCTGTAAGTCCCTGGTTGTCACCTTCCACCCCCTCCATCTGTGGGGCCAACGGGGACGGTGTTCCCTCGGGGATGGGGACACGGGGGTCCCTCGTGCTCCAGGAAGGGCTGAGGGCTCTCCCCAGGGCTGAGCAGGACCGTGTTCCCTCGGGGAAGGGGACACAGAGGTCCTTCTTGCTCTGGGAGGGGCTGAGGGCTCTCCCTGGGGGCCAAGGGGGACCGTCTTTCCTTGGGGACGGGGACATGTGGGTCCCTCTTGCTCTATGTCTCCCTGGGGGCCGAGTGGGACCATGTTCCCTTGGGGACATGAGGGTCCATCTTGCTCCGGGAGGGGCTGAGGGCTCTCCCCGGGGTCAAGCGGGACCCTGTTCCCTTGGGGATGGGGACACGGGGGTCCCTGTTCCTCCAGGAAGGGCTGAGGGCTCTCCTGGGGACCAAGGGGGACTGTGCTCCCTTGGGGACAGGGACACGGGGGTCCCTCTTGCTCTGGGAAGAGCTGAGGGCGCTCCCTGGGGGCTGATTTGGACCCTGTTCCCTTGGGGATGGGGACATGGGGGTTCCTTTTCCTTTGGGAGGGGGCTGAGGGCTCTTCCTGGAGGCCAAGGGGGACCTTGTTCCCTTGGGGATACGGGGGGGGTTCCCTCTTGCTCCGGGAAGGGCTGAGGGCTCTCCATGGAGGCTGAGGGGGACCGTGTTCCCTTGGGGACGGGGACATGGGGGTCCCTCTTGCTCTGGGTCCTCCTGGGGGCCGAGCGGGACCCTGTTCCCTTGGGGACACGGGGGGGATCCCTCTTGCTCTGGGAAGGGCTGAGGGCTCTCCCCGGGGTCAAGCGGGACCCTGTTCCCTTGGGGACACGGGGGGGATCCCTCTTGCTCTGGGAAGGGCTGAGGGCTCTCCCCGGGGGCCAAGTGGGACCCTGTTGGGGACACGGGGGGGGTCCCTCTTGCTCCGGGAAGAGGCTGAGGGCTCTCCCCGGGGGCTAAGGGGGACCGTGTTCCCCTGGGGACACGGGAGGGGGGTGGTGGTGGTTGTGTCCCTCTTGCTTTGAGAAGGGGCTGAGGATTCTTCCCGGGGGATCCGGGTGTCCGTGGTGTTGGGGTGACCCCTCGCCGTGACCAGTGAGGAGCAGAGATGGGGGGGTTAAACCCCTGTCCTTTCCCCCTTCCCCCCCCCCCCCCCTCCCCCCCCTCTCTCCCCGGACCCCACATCTCCCCACAGCTTCCCGAGCCGACCTGGTGCGCGACATCCGCTGCGAATTCTGCGGGGAATTCTTCGAAAACCGCAAAGGTTTGTCCAGCCACGCTCGTTCCCACCTCCGGCAGATGGGGGTGACCGAGTGGTCGGTCAACGGGTCCCCCATCGACACCCTGCGGGAGATCCTCAAGAAAAAATCCAAACCTTGCGTCATCAAGAAAGAACCTCACGCCTCCAGCATCGAACCCCCCAAATCCCTTGGGGAGGAAGGGACGGACCCCAAATCGCCCGGAAAAATCCTTCAGGGAATGGCTTTGCCTTCCCTGGGGGGAGGGCGGACGGGGAAAGGCAGCCCCGGCGGTTCCGCTTTGAACCGGGAGATTTCCTTGTTGCCTTTGGCCGGCAAATCCCCGGGGGGGTTCCTCACCCCTTTATCGGCCAAACGGCCCCTCCCCGACGATCGCTTGGGTCCTCACCCCGAAGTCAAGCACAAAGCCTTCATCCAGAGCGAGCTGCCCTTCAAAGCCAAGGCCCTGCACGACAAACCCGCCCACGCCTGTGAGTTTTGGGGAGGGGGGAGGGAAAAGGGGGGTATAATTCCCCCCCCCCCCCGCCCTGGGGTGTCCATGGCGCTCGGGAAACCCCCCAACCCTGCGGCGGGAGGGATTTTTGGGGCTCACGGGGATGGTGAGAGGGGAGAGATCTCTCGGGGGGTGGAGATTTGGGGGCCTCGCTTCCCCTCATCCAAATTAATCTTCCCCCCCCCCCGAAATTAGCATGGCTGATTACCCTCTTCCTCCCCCCCAGTACAAATTAACCTGGCTAATTATCCTCCCCCCCAAACCCCTTTGGGGGGCACTTCTGGAGGTGGAAACCGGGGGTAATTCCAACCTGCCCCCCCAATATAAATTAACCTGGCTAATTACCCTTCTCCCCCCCCCCCCCAATACAAATTAACCAAGCTAATTACCCTTCCCCCACCCCCACCCCTGACGAGACTCCCCAGGGGACACTTCTGGTGGTGGAAAATGAGGGGGAATTTCAGTCTGCCCCCCCCCAAATACAAATTAACCTGGCTAATTACCCTCTCCCCCCACCCCCCCACCCCATTAAACCCCCTCCCGGGGGCACTTCTGGAGTTGGAAAATGGGGGGAAATTCCAACCTGCCCCCCCCCCCCCCCCCCCGATACAAATTAACCTGGCTAACTACCCCTTCCCCCCCTCCCCACCCAAATACAAATGAACCTGGCTAATTACCCCCCCAACCCTCCTCCCGGGGGGGCACTTCTGGAGGTGGAAAACTGGGGGGGCGGAGGGGGGGGAGACTTCCAACCTTCCCTCGCGCAGACCCCGCTGTTGGGGGGGGGACCCAAACCCATCTCCATTCCCCTCCCATCCCTATTCCCCCCATCTCCGTTCCCCCCCATCTCCATCCCCCCATCTCCATTCCCCCCATCTCCATTCCCCCTCCCATCTCCATCCCCCCCATCTCCGTTCACCCCCATCTCCATCCCCCAATCTCCGTTCCCCCCATCTCTGTTCCCCCCATCTCCATTCCCCTCCCATCCCTATTCCCCCCCATCTCCGTCCCCCCATCTCCGTTCCCCCCATCTCTGTTCCCCCATCTCCATTCCCCTCCCATCCCTATTCCCCCCCATCTCCGTCCCCCCATCTCCGTTCCCCCCATCTCTGTTCCCCCATCTCCATTCCCCTCCCATCCCTATTCCCCCCCATCTCCGTCCCCCCCATCTCCGTTCCCCCCCATCTCCATCCCCCCCATCTCCATTCCCCCTCCCATCTCCATTTCCCCCATCTCCATTCCCCCCCATCTCCATTCCCCCTCCCATCTCCGTCCCCCCCATCTCCATTCCCCCTCCCATCTCCATTCCCCCTGTCTCCATTCCCCCATCTCCATTCCTCCCATCCCTATTCCCCTCCCATCTCCGTTCCCCCCCCCATCTCCGTCCCCCCCCATCTTCGTCCCCCCATCTCCATTCCCCCCCCATCTCCGTCCCCCCATCTCCATTCCCCTGCCATCCCTATTCCCCCCCCATCTCCATTCCCCCCCCATCTCCATCCCCCCCATCTCTCTCCCCCCCCCCATCTCCATTCCCCCTCCCCTCCTTCTCCTCGCCTCCCCGTGTATTTTTTGGTTTGGGGGTGTGTGTGTGTGTGTGTGTGTGTGTGTGTGTGTCTGTCCCCACTCTTGACACCCCCCCCCCCCCTTCTCTCTCTCTCTGTGTGTCCCCCCCCCAGCCGGCGAAGCCTGCTGCGAGCTCTGCGGGCTGTACTTCGAGAACCGCAAGGCTCTGGCCAGCCCACGCGCGCGCCCCACCTGCGCCAGTTCGGCGTCACCGAGTGGTGCGTCAACGGGTCCCCCCATCGAGACCCTCAGCGAGTGGATCCGCCACCGCCCCCCAAAAAGCCGTGGCCTATCGCAGCTACATCCAGGGGGGGCGACCCTTCACCAAAAAATTCCGCAATTCATCCCACGCCCGGCATCACAACGGCGGCGGCGGAGCTCGGCGGATGCCCCTCAGCCTTCAAGAGCGGGGGGGGTCGCCCTCCTCAACAAGGGGTTGATGGGGGATTTGACCCCCGGGGGAGGCCGCCGGGAAGCTGCTGGACGGGGGGGAGCGGAGGGGAACGGCCCCTCGTCACCTCCCCCCTCTCCTTGGTGAAGTTGGAGGAACATCAGCGCTCCAACATCAGCAGTGAGTTCCCCGGGGGAGGGGGGGCGCAAAGGGGGCTGCGCCCCTGTGCCCTCTGCCCCTTCGGTGTGGGGGGGGTCTTTGGCTGAGAGCCCCTCTCGTCCTTCCCGCCCGGACGCCGCCGGGAAGAAGCCCCAGCAGTCCTTCCTCCCTTCTCCTCCTCCCTTCCCTTCCTCCCTTCTTCCCCCTCCCCTCCCTCTCCCTTCCCTTCCCTTCCCTTCCCTTCCCTTCCCTCCCTTCCCTTCCCTTCCCTTCCCTTCCCTTCCCTTCCCTTCCCCTTCCCTTCCCTTTCCCTTCCCTTCCCTTCCTTCCCTTCCCTTCCCCTGCCCTTCCTTCCCTTCCCTTCCCTTGCCCTTCCCTTCCCTTCCCTTCCCTTCCCTTCCCTTCCCTTCCCTTCCCTTCCCTTCCCTTCCCTTCCCTTCCCTTCCCTTCCCTTCCCTTCCTTCCCTTCCCTTCCCTTCCCTTCCCTTCCCTTCCCCTTCCCCTTCCTTCCCTTCCCTTCCCCTTCCCTTCCCTTTCCCTTCCCTTCCCTTCCCTTCCCTCCTTCCCTTCCCTCTCCCTCCCCTCCACCCTCCCTCCCCTCCCCTCCCCCTCCCCTCCCCTCCCCTCCCCTCTGCCCTCCCCTCCCCTCCCCTCCCTGCCCTTCCCTCCCCCTCCCCTTCCCTTCCTTCCCTTCCTTCCTTCCCTTCCTTCCTTCCTTCCTCCTTCCCTTCTTCCTCCTTCCTTCGTCCTTCCTACCTTCCGTCCTCCTCCTTCCTTCCTTCTCCTCTTTCCTCCTCCTTCTTCTTCGTCCTCCTCTTCCATCCTCCTCTTCTTCTTCCTCCTCCATCCTCCTTTCCTTCCTTCTCCATCCTCCTCTTCCTTCGTCTTCCATCTTCCTCTTTCTCCTCCATCCTCCTCCTCCTTCTTCCTCCTCCTCCATCCTCCTCCTTCTTCCTCCTCCTTCCTCCTCCATCCTTCTCCTCCTTCCTCCTCCTCCATCCTCCTCCTTCTTCCTCCTCCATCCTCCTCCTTCTTCCTCCTCCATCCTTTTCCTCCTTCCTCCTCCATCCTCCTCCTTCTTCCTCCTCCTTCCTCCTCCATCCTTCTCCTCCTTCCTCCTCCATCCTCCTCCTTCTTCCTCCTCCTTCCTCCTCCTTCCTCCTCCATCCTTCTCCTCCTTCCTCCTCCATCCTTCTCCTCCTTCCTCCTCCATCCTCCTCCATCCATCTTCATCTTCTCTTCCTCCTTCCTCTTCCTTCTCCATCCTCTTCCTCCTTCCTTCTCCATCTTCCTCCTTTTTCCTCTATCCTCTTCCTCCACCTCCATCCTCTTCCTCCTCCATCCTTCCCCACCTTCGCTACCCCCCCCCCGTCTCTAACCCCCCCCATTTTCCCCCATCCCAGAGTTCGAGCGGCGTCAGGCGCGGCCCCTGGACCCTCCCCTTCACCGGGACGAGGAAGGGACGGAATTCCAGCAGAAAATGGAGGTGACACGGCAGCCCCCCCCCCCCGCGTCAGGCCGGTGCCCTCCCTGGTCCCGCGACCCCCCCCAAACCTCCTTGGTCAAGTTCGTGGGGACCATCTACACCCTCAAATGCAGGTGGGGTCACCGCGGGAAGAGCCCATCCCTAGGGATTCCCGTCTGGAAAACCTCCGTGGTGTCAGATCCCTGGTGGTTGTTTTTTTTTTTTTGGGGGGGGGGGGGGACGGGACAGGACAC